>NW_005871421.1:601032-616716 GCF_000147115.1 Myotis lucifugus | reverse complement strand
GGGCCCTGCGGCGCCCAGCGCTGCGGGCCTGGAGTGCGGCCGGCGAGCACCGCTGGCTGGAGGGCTCGTGCACGCTGGCCGTCGATGGCTACCTGTGTCAGTTCGGCTTTGAGGGCTCCTGCCCAGCGTTGCCAGAGGAGGCTGGCCAGGCCGGCCCCGCCGTCTACACCACACCCTTCCACCTGGTCTCCACCGAGTTTGAGTGGCTGCCCTTCGGCTCCGTGGCCGCTGTGCCGTGCCAGACGGGCAGACAGGCCTCAGTGCTGTGCGTGAAGCAGCCCCAGGGCGGTGTGAGCTGGTCGCGGGCTGGGTCCCTGTGCCCAGGGACCGACGGCGGCTGCAACCCGGGCGATGGGGGCTGCGAACCAGAGTGCGTGGAGGAGGCGGACGGTCATGTGTCCTGTCGCTGCAATGACGGCTTCCGGCTGGCCGCCGACGGGCGCAGCTGCGAGGACCCCTGTGCCCAGGCCCCGTGTGAACATCAGTGTGAGCCCGGCGGGCCACAGGGCTACAGCTGCCACTGTCGCCTGGGTTTCCGGCCCGTGGAGGATGAGCCCCACCGCTGCGTAGACACAGACGAGTGCCAGATCGCCGGCGTGTGCCAGCAGATGTGTGTCAACTACGTCGGTGGCTTTGAGTGCTACTGCAGCGAGGGCCACGAGCTCGAGGCTGACGGCATCAGCTGCAGCCCTGCTGGGGACGTGGGTGCTCGGGCTTCCCAGGACCTTGGGGAGGAGTTGCTGGATGACAGAGAGGATGAAGAGGACGAAGGTGAGGCCTGGGAGGACTTCGATGATGGCTGGACAGAGATGCCTGGGATGCCGTGGATGGAGGCCACACAGCCGCCTGACTTTGGCCTGGCCTATGGGCCTAGCTTCCCAGAGGACCGAGAGCCACAGATGCTCTACCTGGACCCGACCTGGCCTCCCCCCCTCAGTGCTCCCAGGGCCCCCTATCACTCCTCAGTGCTCCCCGTCACCCGGCCCGTGGTGGTCTCTGCCACACGTCCAACACTGACTTCTGCCCACCAGCCTTCTATCATTTCTGCCACACACCCACCCCTGGCCCCTGCCCCGGAGCCCCCCAGGATCCCTGCCATGCACCCAGCTTTGCGCCCTGACCACCAGTTCCCCATGATCTCAGCCAACTATCCAGATCTGCCCTCTGTCCACCAGCCTCCCATCATCTCTGCCACTAGCCCAGCACGGCCCCTGCCCCTCAGCCCCCAGTTATCTCAGCCAAATACCCTGAACTGTCCACTGCCCATCAGTCCCCCATGTTTCCAGACACCCAGGTGGCTGATTCCCAGGCCACCACTCATTGGTCTGGAATCCCAGCTAACCACACCCCTCTGGCCACCACCTCCAGTGCTCATCAGTCCCCTGTGGCCCCAGATGTCCCGGTTCTCAAAGCCCAGGCCACCCACCTTCCCAGGACCTTGACTGTCCAGCCGTCTCGGACCACTACCTCCAGGTCCCCTGCCCATCAAGTCCCTGTGCCTGCTGCCACCCAGCCCCCAGTCCTTCACACTCCCCTGCCCCCTCAGAGTCCCCCTAACCAGAATGCTCCCTCCAGCCCTACACACACTTACTCCAAAACCCCACAGGTCCCAAGAGGAGGTGCCTCGGATCCCAAGCTGACCCCAATGCCCTCAGCAACCCCCACAGCAGGCCCCACAGCCCTGGGGGAGGCCAGTCCTGCAGGCCGAAGCCGGAGGGATGACCGGTGGCTGCTGGTGGCACTCCTAGTGCCAACCTGCGTCTTCTTGGTGGTCCTACTCGCACTGGGCATTGTGTACTGCACCCGCTGTGGCCCCCATGTGCCCAACAAGCGCATCACGGACTGCTATCGCTGGGTCACCCACTCTGGGAACAAGGGCCCAACAGAACCCATGCCCCACCGGGGCAGCCTCACAGGAGTGCAGACCTGCAGAACCAGTGTGTGATGGGGCACAGCACCCCACTCTGTGGGGGAAGGGGCATGCACTGGACATGTGGCCCAGACTGCACCAGTGACCCATGGGGGCGGCCCAGATGGACAGAAGGGCTTCCTGCTCCCCGCGGCACAGCCAGAGCTCCTCTCAGCCCATCCACTTATACTTGACTCATGACCACTACGCTCCTTGGGTCTGGCACTTACGACAGAGGAGATGACCAAGGCCCCCAGGACCTCAGGGGGTGGGTGCTGGGGTCTCCTCCAATAAACCGGGTGCCAACCTCATCCAAAGCTTCTGACCCCATTGATGCCTGAGGGGTGGGTCTGGGAGGATTCAGAAAAAAAGAAGGGGAACTGCCTTCAGCTTGTCTGGGTCCCCAAGGAAATAAGGTAAGACCCCCTTAAGGCAGTGGTTCTCAACCTTCCTCATGCCGCGACCCTTTAATACAGTTCCTCATGTTGTGGTGACCCCCAACCATAAAATTATTTTCGTTGCTACTTCATAACTGTAATTTTGCTACTGTTATGAATCGTCATGTAAATATCTGATATGCAGGATGTATTTTCATTGTTACAAATTGAACATAATTAAAGCATAGTGATTAATCACAAAAACAATATGTAATTATATATGTGTTTTCCGATGGTCTTAGGCGACCCCTGTGAAAGGGTCGTTCGACCCCCAAAGGGGTCTCGACCCACAGGTTGAGAACTGCTGCCTTAAGGGAAGGTATGCTTCAGAGATGCTCAGGGAAGTAGGAGCGCAGAGGGGGCAGAGCCTTGCCCAAGGTTACACAGAAATCCAGGGAATGGGAGGTTTGGGATGGGGAATTCCATATTTGTTCTTTATACAAAACTCCAAGAAGGTAGGGCTGAATCTGGGGGAGGGTTCTGGAATGAGGGCTTCTGCTGAACTGGAGCCAAACTGGGGTTTGAAGGTTAAAGGTAAGCCTGGGGCCTGGTGATCCTGGGAGTGAAGAGGGTCTAGTGGGTGAGCTTCTCCTAATTTTCTTCTGGTACTTCCCTTCCTGCCCCTGCAGGCTGCCCAGGAGTTGGTGGCTGGGCTCAGGGTCACTCGAGGGTGCTGGCACTCCTCCCTGCTCTAGGAAGGAGGTGGGAGTCCGAGCCTAGCAGGCTAGGCTGGGGAGAGCGCTAACTAACCCGGGAGAGAGAGTCCACATCCAGCTCCCTGGGCAGCCTCCGGAGCAAGGCCCTCCCATCTTGGGCACATTTTGCCCTTCTCTATGGTGTGGGCCAGAAAGAACAGAACAGGGGACCTCAGCTTGAGCGAATGTTCAGGCTGTTCAAGGCTAAATTCCCATAAACTGGAGGAGGGAATGGTCAGACATCACAGCCTGGGAAAACCATGCAACCTCCAGCATCTTGGGCTCACTGCCTTGGGCACAGGGCGAGGAGGAACCTGGGCCGGGGAGGTACCGGTTCCCACTGCCTCTGTAATTTTTCAGTTGCGGCCTCTAAGGAGCCTCTAATTAGGACGGAGCAGAACCACCACGACCACCCGGGCAGGCGAGGAGGGGTGGCCAGAGGCCCCTTCCCTACCAGGTACCCTATGCCACTGCCTGGCCCCAGGGCCTGGGCCTAGGCTGGAAGGGTAAACTGGGCCCCGAGGGACTAAGAGACTAGAGGCTGGAGCTGGGGACCAACCTGAGGGCGGAGGGGGGGCGGAGGGGGGCGGAGGGGACGCTACGCACAACCCCCGCCCCCTCTCACGTTTCCCTAACTCAAACCAGACGCCCCACCAGATCCTGCCCAAGTTTTTAACCTTGGAGACGCCGCCGAAGAAGTTTGCTGCATGGGAGTGGGGGTGGCGGGGTGGCCCAAACGCCTGAGTGTGGGAAGGAGATGCGTGCGCCGCCTCGGGGGTGACAAAGCCTGCCAGGAGGAGAATGGCTGGAGCTCCCTCCTGTGACCCCGGGCTGGGGATCCAGAGCGTCTCAACGAGGGCAGGAAGGAGTTAAATGCACTGCCCTCGAAGGGAGGAGACGGGAGTGGGGAAGGGGGCCCAGAGCCGGCTCTTTGTCATACCGTAATGAGCACCAGATGCGGAGCTGCGTGCGGGCCGAAACAGACGGCCTCCCAGGGCCGAGCCCCCGCCTGCGCCCAGCCCAGCCTCTTCCCAGGCCCCGAGCTGGCCCCGCCCACTGACTCTCAGGCCCCGCCTCACCCAGACCTCCGCCTACCAGCCGGTCCCGGGGAGCTACGAGCCACGCCCACTGACTGACGTCACGCGCCCCTCGGGAGCTCTCCAGAGGCCCCGCCCATCAAAGCTACAAGCCTCGCCCCCTGCCAGCTCAGAGATTCTCAGAACGATTGCCCCGCCCCTCTGTTAGCTCCGCCCAGGCTGAGGCAGTACCAATGGCCCCGCCCACCAGGGCCGTAAGCCCCGCCTCCTCAGCGCGGTGTGCTCAGTCTAGCGGAGTTACTAGTTCCCTTTTCCAGGAGGTATGAACCGGATCCGCCCAGAGTTTACACATTCTCCTCACGCAGCCCCGAACTGAATTCCCATAAACTGGAGGAGGGAGTTTTAACAACTAAAACTCTGCCCCTTCCCAGAGCCGGGGACTCGGTCCACAGCGCAGGGAATCTCTACAGATAGTGACTGTCGCAGAGATGCAAACTCTGCCCTCCGGGGTTTACGCGGTCCCCTCAAACCCTCAAACGCCTCTGCAAACTCCGCCCCCAACCACAAGCCCCGCCCCGTCACCAAGGGATACAAGTCGAAGGGGCGGAGCCCCAGACCCGCCTCACCGAAAAGAACTCCGCCCACGTACGGCTCTTTCCCTTCACACGGAGGCAATGGCCCACCTACTCAGAGTCCCCGGCCCGCCCAGTAAAAATGCCCACGTATCGAACCGTGACCCCATAAGTCCCGCCCACCCACAGCGCCCCTTGTTGTTCAGGGCTTTTTGCACAAGCACCGCCCACGCAGAGAACAAGCCCAACCTCTTCTCCTAGGCTCCTCCTCCTGCCTACGTTAGCCCCGCCCATCTTTAGCCCCACCTTCTCGGAACTCAAGCCCCGCCCGCTCTGGGCTTAGGACCTTTGAAGTCTCTCACCACCTGATGCTCGGACTAGTGGGTCGGAACCCTGGTCCCGGACCAAGTTACCCCTGAACCCAGCCAGGCGCCCTCTCTCCTTCCCCACCCACAGCTTCTGTGCGTCCAGATTGCGGGTTCTCTGGAGGGAGCTCTGACACGGTGTAGATCCCAGTGCGCGGCATCGATGAACGGGCCTTTGGTGCCACCTGCCTTCCGCACCGCAGCTTGCAGCCAGCGGGAGGCCTCAGCCCGGGCCCCTCTCCCAGAGTACACTAGTGCTCAATAAATAGTTGCTTAATTTGTGTCTGTTACTCAGATATCTGCCGACTCCTTCCCTCCACCCCCGCAAAGCAGCAGATCGGTTGCAGGTGCCCTCCGTTGTATTTGGAAGACCTCAGGGGCTTCGCGCCGGCCCTCAAGCCATTCTGTGAGCTGAGGGGGCCCCTGCCAGTCTTTACAGAGGCTGGTGGGACTCCGGCTGTCCCTTCCCCACGAATTCTGTTTCCCAGGGGCGAAAGCACAGTCTCTCACCTGGGGCCCAGAATTGTAGGCCTGGGTCCTCCCCTAACCCAACTTCAAAGTGTGGACACCTTCCCTAGGGGGTGTGTTTGGAGGGACAGAGTGAGTTTGGGCTCAGAGGCTCTCATGTGGGAGCTGAGAGTCACACTTTTGGGAGTGATTTCAGAGCAGATCTCCATGTCAGCACTCATCACTACATTTGAAAATATCCACCTGCTCACTCTCACACAAGACTGGGGCTCCAGGAGGCCGAGGCAGTCGAGATCAGCTCTCGGAGCTCAATAAAATGCTTTTCAAACATTGTTGGGACAGGTGGTGGTAGCTAAGGCTGAGGGGGCAGAACTAACACCTGCTGAGCTCAGTTAGGTACTAGCACCGCTGGGTACCCTGCACTCCCTGCATTAAGCCCAGGGTGGAGCCACCTCCTGACAAACTCAGACCTGGGGAGCGGGAGCCTTTCCAACTGAGGGTCCAGCTCTGATGCCCTGGCTACTATGAATGGGAGTAGGGTTTGGTGCCAAATGATAGTGAAAATAACTCTGAATGCTTATTATATGCCTAGTCCTGTTCTAAGGGCTTTACATGCCCTAACCCTTTTAAGATCCATAACAACTCCCATAAAGTAAGTGCTATTCTTAGCACAATTTACAGGTGAGAAAGCTGAAGACACTAGCCTGAGTGCCTTGCTTTAGGCCACCTGCCCTATTTGGTCGAGTTAGTAAGTGAAGGTTTGAACCCAGGTAGATTCTGTGATCTTCACCCCTAAGAGCAGGGCCAGTCCATAGCGATAGCCATGTCTCTGATCAGAAAATGCCCACTATTAACAACAACAACAACAACAAAAACCCTTTAAAGCCCAAAGCTCTTCTGAAGGAAAGCATTCATTGAGACACGTGCTAGCCACAGAAACGACCAGGTCCTGGCACCTGCATTCTGAACCGCCAGCAGCAGGACTAGGTGGGGAAGACAACGTGTCCGCAGTCCTGGGATTGACAGGGATCTTTTATACAATGAGTTTGGAGAAGAAAGATCTAAGCTGCTTTGAAAGAATTTACATTAGCTATAGGTAAGTGGCGTGGGAGAGGTGATGGGGACAGTGCTGAGATAAGAAAGAAGTGTTTTATGCTTCTGGATTGGTTGTGGGCAACAGTCTAGAAAGTTCATGCAAAAGCAGGATGCAGTAGTGTGTGGTGGTCGCTATCCTCTCCAGATAAGAGCTGTAATAACCGCCTGGAAGCTGATTCAAAGTTTCAGCATACATTCAGGAATGTGAGCAATCCTGGCTTTGGCCAGTGGCTCTGTGAACTAATTAACCTCCTTTCTCCCCCCCCTCCCCCCCACCCCCTCCGCCTCTCATTCTCTGGCCTGCTGCAATTTAATTTAGGACATCTCATAATTTTTCTCTTGTCACCACCTCCCAGGGAACTCACGTTTAGGGATGAGTCTGCAAGATGTGGACTCCCAGGCTGATCACACTGTGATTGGGGCGTGTGAAGCTCTCCCCACCCAAGGAGAGTCCGTGGTGGTTTTGGTGGATGATGCTGGTGAGGCATTCACTGCCTGTGACCTTGTGGGAGCCGACAAGGGGTTCCCTCAGCGCAGCTTCAGGGAACCCAGTCGTGGTCATGTTCTCGTGTGATTCTGGTTAGTTCAGGGTTTTCTCACCAGGAGGCCAATTAACTGCAATTAAGAGCAGGCGCCCTGCACCAGACAGCCTTGCTCTGATTCGGGTTCTACTACTTGAGGGCGGGGGTCCTGAGGCAGGTTCCCTACTCACACTATGTCTGCCTCCTCATTTGGAAAAGCTGTGTACTATGAATCCACTATAGCAGTGGTTCTCAAACCTTGGCTGCACATTAGAATCACCTGGGAATCTTTTTAAAATCCTGATTTCAGCCCTAACCGGTTTGGCTCAGTGGGATAGAGCGTCAGCCTGCGGACTGAAAGTTCCCAGGTTCGATTCCGGTCAAGGGCATGTACCTTGGTTGCGGGCACATCCCCAGTTTGAGGTGTGCAGGAGGCAGCTGATCGATGTTTCTCTCTCATCGATGTTTCTAACTCTCTATCCCTCTCCCTTCCTCTCTGTAAAAAAAAAACACACCAATAAAAAATATATTTAAAAAAATAAATAAAATCCTGATTTCTGGGCCTCATCCTCCGGAAATTCTGTTTCTTTGTTAAGGGGTGGGGCCACAACATTAGTAACAAAGAAACAGAATTTCCAGAGGATGAGGCCCAGGAATTAGGATTTTCAAAAGATTCCCAGGTGATTCTAATGTGCAGCCAAGGTTGAGAACCACTGGTCTATGAAGAAAGTCAAGGTTTCCTGCTGGAAGCCACTGCGGGCCTTCAGGGTGGCTGCATGAACCTGCTGCAAGAAGTGCCCTCTGCTTTCGCTGGCACTTGGGGAGCCCTGAAGACAGACTCCAGAAATTGATCATGGGAAAGTGCAATCAGAGGAAACTGATGCGCCAAGCCCGCAAGTCCCTAGGGCAGAGGTTCCCAAACGTTCCCGCCTCCTAAGTGTCTCAGTGATGTTTTTTCATGGCCCCTTTGGACTCCCAGTTCCATTGAATAAATAGTTAGGTCCAAACAACATAATAAGTACTCGGTAGTCATTTGAAAAAAAATTATACACATAGAAAGATACAAAAATATTTTATTTTATTCTCAAATAACCACAGTCACTAGCTCATGGGGCATGTGTTGGGCACCGACCAACTTCCCAAAACTTGGAACGGAGTTGGGCATCACCACTGCCGTTCCTGTCCCATGTTGGCCTTCCCTATGGTACTTACTTTTTATCATGGCAGCTGCCCAAACCCCAGCTTCACAAAGATATTATCACCCAAAGAAAGATAGTGCCGTCCAAAGTTGAAATTGTGAAGGGAAGCCCGGCCGGTGTGGCTCAGTGGTTGAGTGTTGAACCAGGTCACGGTTCGATTCTGGGTCAGGGCACATGCCTGGTTTCGGGCTCGATCCCCAGTAGGGGATGTGCAGAAGGCAGCTGATCAGTGATCTCTCTCTCCTTCTCCCTTCCTCTCTCTGAAATCAATAAAAACATATTAAAAAAAGAAAAGAAGAAATTATGAAGTGCCTCGAGTGGGAGTTGTCTGACAGATGCTCTGTATCCTGTTTCTCTCAAAGGTTTACAATATTTCACAGCGTCCCTGTGGGCTTCCCACCGGGCGTGGGGCCTGACATCAAAGATTCTTGTCAGCCACCAGGGTCCTGACAGAGGACACTCGGAGGACTGCGAGGAAGGTACGGATTGGTGATGCCTCTGGCCCTCCCCTCCCCCTTCTCCACTTCACTGCCAGGTTCATCTCATGGAGGCTGGTGACAGGATGGAAACTGAAGTCAAAATGAGCCTAGCCAGTTTGGCTCAGTGAATAGAGCATCAGTCTGGGGACAGAAGGGTCCCAGGTTCGATTTTGGTCAAGGGCATATGCCACTTCAAGGTCCTTAACTTTAATCACATCTGCAAAGTCCCTTTTTCCATGTAAGATAACATATTCATAGGTTCTGGGGATTAGAATGTGGACATATTTGGGGCCATCGTTCCTCCGACGACACTGAGGGACCAGGAAAACCGTTGCAGGTTGGCGTGCAATCCTGCTAGCCACAGCGAGCAGGTCCCGCGTGGAGCACCCAGTAGGACAGAAGATAACATCTACTTTTTATTGTTGGCTTGTTTATTAGGGAGAGAAACTGCCGTTCGAAAGTTACTGGCCACTTCGTGCTGCAGTCCAAACCGCTGGGCGAGCTGCCACTGCTGCTGGTTTCACACACTGCCATGCCTGCCGTGAGGCCGGGCGGCGAAGGGGCCTGTGTTGCCACGGCTGCCACAACCACTGGGGCGAGGGCCTGAGTCAGGCGGCGTTTCCAGCTTTCGCCTTCATCCTGGAACCACCGAGACCCCGGTGCTGATTTTGTGTCTAGCCATCCCTCTCCGCCTTGGCCATCCTCCCTGAGGGGCCCTTGAGGTTCTTAGCTGCCGTCTGATCTCAATCTGCAGTCACCGGGGCTGTTTAATCACTTTAAACCTTGAAAGGACAGGAGGTCTCAGATGCTCTTCTCCCAGGGGCACCCTGAGCCCAGCCAGTCAGGGTCCTTTGATTGCAGGCAAACGCAAGGGAGTCTTTGGGGGGATGTTGGGAGTTGTGGGTAACTGTGGGCTGAAAGTCACACCTGGAAACAAGCAGAAACTGGGGTAGCTTAGGAAGTGGGAGCAGGGTCTCTGGACCCGCGTGATCAGGCCACTGCCAGACGCTAGTCCCCAGCCATTCTCAGAATCTTTGAGTCTTTGCCTAAAATTTACATCCCAAGGAAGAAGGAGTATCCATCTGGCTTTCCGTGGGCCGTGTGCCTGCAATTTTGTCTCTTGAGGAGGAGGGGAAGGCTCCCAACTACAGACCCACCAGCTGGGTTTAAAGTGGCGGCAACTTTATTTTCTTATACTCGTCCTAGGACATGCTTAGAGAGGAAGCAGGGCTGGGGAGGGAAGAGAAACGTCAATGTGAACATCGGTTGACTGGGGGGTCGAGCCCAAAAGCTAGGTATGTGCCCTGACCAGGAATCGAACCTACAACCTTTCGGTGCACAGGACAATGTTCAACCACGAGCCCCGAGCCCCTCCGGCAGGGAGGCAGGCAGCTTTTAAGTGGCAGTTTCTCTCACTAATAAGCAAATAATAAAACAGTAGATTTTGTTTTCTGCCCTAGCAGGTGCTCCCCTGCAGAACTTGCTTACAGAGTGCAGCCTATTTGCCTGGCTCCTGTGTGCGTCCCTTAGGACACTTTGGACACACACAGGGCCCCGTATCCCCATGAGAACAAGGGCTATGGCAGGGCAAGGGGTCAAGTGGAGGCCACTGGAACCCCTGCCCACTAAAATAATAGTCACTTCGCTCACTCATCCCAAGATTTATTGAGACACTATTATGCGTCAGCAGCTCCACAAGGCCTGTTTCGGGTCTGTAGTTTGTAGTGTCCGGAGGTTACTCATCTGGACTGTTCGAGAAGGTAAATGGGAGCCCAGAGCTCAAAGCAGAGGTCCAGGTTGAAGATAGAGAGTTTCCGTTGTGCCCATGGCCGGGGATCCCAGAAACTACCAGCATTGCCACCTTCACCCGGGGAGACCCAGCCCTCCCTGCCCCTTGCTTTCGAGTAGCAAACGGTGCAAGAGGGGCCCCCGACTCCTCGCTTTATAAATGTCCTGTTGCTTGAATTCCCGCATGATTATATGTTGGTTTTATAAGGTTTTTTAGCGATTTGAACTTGCTCTTTATTACTATATTAGCCTTTATACTATTGCAGTCTTTTATAACACATTGTTCCTGTCTTTTAGAACATATTGTGCTTTTGTAACACTTAAATTGAAGCTCCTCTACTGAAAGGAAGTTAGCATTTTTATTTTGGCCAGTTTCATTTTATGAGGTTTTAAAACAGCGGTCAAAGAGAGGAAAAATGCTTCTGACCTGTGGAGTGTGACCTCGGCTTCTGAAAGCTAGCGCACTTCGGCCTCTCTGAGACTCGAGACAGAAATTCCTCGTTGGGGCAGAGGTAGTCAGCCTCAGGCCCAGTGACCCTCAGCGTGAGGTGGACGTGGCTCCAGGGTCTTGCATCTGCTGTGCATTATATACACAGCGAATCACCCCAAACTTAGTGTGAAACAAGGATTTCTTATTTCTCGCTGCCATTCTGAACGTCAGCAAGTTGTGTAAGAATCAACATGGTGAGCCCTAACCCGTTTGGCTCAGTGGATAGAGCATCGGCCTGCGGACTGAAGGGTCCCAGGTTCGATTCCGGTCAAGGGCATGTACCTTGGTTGCAGGCATATCCCCAGCAGGGAGTGTGCAGGAGGCAGCTGATCGATGTTTCTCTCTCATCGATGTTTCTACCTCTCTATCCCTCTCCCTTCCTCTCTGTAAAAAATCAATAAAATATATATATATTTTAAATCAACGTGGTGGTTTGTCTGCTAGTTGCACCTGGGGTGGCTCCTGGGGCCCTGGTCCTCTGTGGCAAGTCCAAACGGCCTCCCTCTCATGTCTGGAAGCTGATGCTGGCTCTTGGCTGGGGGCCTCCGTTCTCCTGTGTGTGGTCTCTGGTCAGGCGGGAGGCGAGGCTGGCCATCTGCACAGCTGGTCTCAGGCGCCAGGGGAGCACAGGTGGAGGCTGCATGGCCGCTGCAGCCCAGCCCGCGGCTGCACAGCCTCACTCCCACCACATTCTGTGGGTCACAGCAAGTCTCAAGCCAGCCCAGATGTAGAGAGTGGGGAAAGGGATTCCACTGCTGGAGGGAAGGCGCTGCAAAGAATTTGTGGCCCTGCCCAGCTGGTGTGGCTCAAGTAGCTGACCTATGAACCAGGAGGTCACGGATTCGATTCCCGGTCAGGGCACATGTCAGGGTGCAGGCTCGATCCCCAGTGGAGGGTGTGCCAGAGGCAGCCAATCAATGGTTCTTATCATTGATGTTTCTATCTATCTCTCTCCTTCTCCCTTCCCCTCTGAAATCAATAACAAATAAGAATTTCTGGCCCCATTTAATCTACCACAGAGAGCTCCACCCAAAAAAATGACCAGAGCAGGTCACCCTACCCCCAGTAGGCCCCCCTCTGACACACCACCACCGTTCTCCCTCACAACAGCAACATAAAAGGTTGGCATTCATTTTGCAGACCACTCTGCAGAGACTGGTCAGTTAGGAAAGGCATTTGGCCCAGCGACTGATTGCGTTGTTGAAGATGCCACTAGTGTGTCTCCTATTCCACATGCCAATCTTACAGTGTGATGTTGACATTGTAAGAGGTGGGGTCTTATGTTCCCTTTCCTTGGAACTACTTGGAACTTCATAACAACCTTGACCAGTAGAAAGGGGCAGAGTGATGCGTGTGACTTCTGAGGCTCGATCATAAAGGGCCATACAGCCCCCACCCCATTGGTACACCTGTCCTTGGAACTCAGCCACCATGTTATGAGGAAGCTCAAGCAGGTGGAGAGGCCTCTGTGAGTGCTCCAGCCCCCAGCCCGAGAGAGGCCCTCAGCCCTCAGCCAGCATCAACCGCCAGATGTGTGCGTGAAGGAGCCTTACGTTGATCCCAGCCCTGGCTTTCCAGTCTTTCGGCAGAGGCTCTAGACGTCTTGGGGCAGAGATAAGCCATCCCTGTTTGCTTTCTCTGAATTCTTGACCCACAGGAACAAGGAGAGACAATAATGATTATTAATTTTTTTTTAAGCCACTACGTTTGGGGGAACATTGTTATGCTCTGCTAGCCTCAGCACTTGGCTAGAATTCTCAAGGTCATCTCCTGATCCAAGATAGCTGCTCGCGTTCCAACTGAATGCAGAATTCTTAGAAATCCCTTGCAACACATTCCGTTTATATTTCATATGCGAAAATTAAGTCACACTATATGGGCAAGGAAGGCTAGAAATGTTGACACACATACAGCTGTGCAGGGTGCAAGGGCCCACCTTTTATTTATTTTATTTTTAAATATATTTTTATTGATTTCAGAGAGGAAGGAAGAGGGAGAGAGAGATAGAAACATCCATGGTGAGAGAGAATCATCGATCGGCTGCCTCCTGCAAGTCCCCCAATGGGAATCGTGCCCACAACCCGGGCATGTGCCCTTGACCGGAATCAAACCTGGGACCTTTCAGTTTGCAGGCTGATGCTCTATCCACTGAGCCAAACCAGGTAGGACAAGGGCCCACCTTTTAGCTGGGCTCGCTGCTATCTGAAGGAGAGCGGGGTTCTGTGTTTGAGGAGAGGAGAATGGGTAGTGGCTAGGTGGCTGTGGCAGGAGGGCAGGCAACGGAAGAGGGAAATCTTCCCCACGCGGGGGAGCTGAGCCAGTACGTGGACCCCTGCCCTCTCAGCCTCCTTGAATGCTTGGGTGCCATGGAGTTTCCCGTCTACATCGCTTCTTTACAAAGAGTTGACTTCCCTCCCAAAGAAGTGAGGCAGTGAGCCAATGCACAGGGCATGCTCTGGTCTCTAACCCCACCCTTTCCACGTGGCCAGTGGGCAGCCAGACTTTTGCCTAAAATCCTAACATGCAGCCCTGACCTTATCACTTCCCTGCTCAGCCATCTTCATGGGTCCAGTTTGTCCCAGGTTAAGCACAAATTTCGGGATTTGGTATCGAAGGCCTCAGCCAACTCTTCACTGTCCTTTGCTTTTACCTCCTCATCTCGCCTCGCCTCAGGGCCTGCACCCAGGCCTTTCTGCAGGCGGGTCCCACTGCCCAGGACACCCTCTGCCCTGCCTGTGCCGGGAGAATCCCTCCCATTCTCGGCACCCTTCCAGGGCCTCCACGAGTCCTTACAGGGCCTTTGCACGAGTTAGAAAAAGGTTCCCTTATCCGGGGGGATGTAGCGCCATGCCAGGGCTGGAGGAGTGGCCCACAGGCTGGATTCCACCCACATGTGCCCCTCAGCCTGGCGCCCTGGCAGCGTAAACACCCCGCACAGCTGTCCGTGTGAAGATGCCACTTCCAGGGACCACGCCAGCCCCACCAGTGGGCGAGGCTCTTCCTTAGCCCCGTTCTGTCTTCAGTTCCCAAGCCCTGCTTTGGGGCTGGCTGCTTTCTGCTTTGTGTCCTCCAATCAGCTCAGTGCCCACTCCCCCAGGGCACTGAGCTCGAGCCACAGGCCATAGCTCTTTCTCCCCACTCCGGGGGCCAGTCACCACTCCCTTAGTCCTTAGCACGCCCAGCAGCAGAATGGAAAGCCCCGCTGGACTGCAAGAGGGACCACTTGGACCACGCCTTAGGAGTGACCCAGATACCAGTGGACTGAGTCAGCTGCTCAGAGCCACTCAAACCTGAGTCTCAGAGGCCCCGGGCTGGGCGGGGAGGTTCCCTCTCAGCTTACCCTGCTCCTGGGATCACTGGAGCTCAACCCTGCATCCCCTCCCAGAGCCCAGGCTGGCCCAGGGCCCCGGTAGTGGTGGCCTTGGACCCACTGCTCAGGAATGCACACGAGACCTTCCATTTTATACCTTTTATTTTATCTGCATCTTCGCTGTCTCCTCCCTCCCCCACCAGCCCCTGAGAGGGGGTGGAAGCCCCAGTTGGAAGGGAAGGGACTACTCTTTCCTCCCTGGGAGAGGGGTGTCCCCTGGGCCAGGCCCTACTGATCAGGGAAGCAGAGGCCTCCATGGCAGAGCAAGGGCATCGTCCAGGAGGCTGTGTCAGGCTGAGGCCCCTCGGATGCCCTGTGGCCCTGGGCCCTGTGGATCACCAGGAAAATGAAGAGCAGAGAAGCCCAGAGGGTGTGTGCGTGGATGACAGAGGCAGACCTGGACTTGGGGGTGGGGGGCGAGGAGCAGGGACCAGGGAATGTGGTTCAAGGCCTGAGAAGAAGCCTTGGGTTATAGGGTTGCTGGATGTGGGGTGAGTACCCCAGGGAAACTGGCGGGTAGGGAGGGGCAAGGCTGTGCTCTAAGAACCAGGCTCCCGGGAGAGGGGCTGTGCTGCAGGGTCTGATCAGGGACTGGCCCCAAGAGGCCAGAGGGCAGGAGGGCGGCTGTCAGGGGTGGAGGATGGGGACCTTGGGTGGCTGTAGGGCCCAGGCCGTGGTGCTATCGTAACCAGCTCTTCAGCTTCATGGATGTCAGCCCAGCTGGGCATGGCCCCAAACCACCAATGTGTGCTCTGGGTGGCTCTAGGGCTCCCAGTGTGGCCGCAGCCACGCAGGGAGGACCCGCAGGAGGCCCTGTGCTGCAGGCCACACCTGTCCCCAGGATGCCTCCATTTCAGCTTTCTGGAAACTTCCTCCCCTGCCCAGACAGAAGGACTCCCAAGACAGATCGTCTGCCATCACAGGGGGTGGGACGCGGTGGTGGCGGGCAGGAGCCATGCTGGGACAGTTCGTAGACTCAGCCTCGGTGGAGCCCGCAAAGGCCCCGGGGTCACTGCGTTCTGGTCTGTTTGGGAGTCACTCAGGCCTGGAGGCCCTCGGCGGGGCGGGGCGGGGGCGGGGCCGCTTCGGGGCCCAGGGGTCTCAGAAGGCCCCCTGCCCGTCCCCCTGGCAGCCGCTGTCCCCGTGGACGATGAGCACCGGGAAGTAGAGGGCGTCCTCATAGCACGGGGGGCTTTCCAGGGGCTCCGTGTCGTCCCCGCGGCCCCCCAGCGGCCCCCCGCTCAGGCTCCGGAAGACCC
>NW_005871421.1:598682-600932 GCF_000147115.1 Myotis lucifugus | reverse complement strand
AGCGAGTGGGGATAGAACGACAGACGGGGCCCGCCCGTCCCGGGCCGGGGGCAGCGAGTTGTTGCTGACCGAGCGGCGGCAGCGCTGGCAGCCGCGGAGGTATGCGCCCGCGCCGGCCCCCATGACCACGGCCTCCGAGTAGCTGGGCACCAGCTGCCGGTTGGAGCAGATGTGCCACTCGAGCTCGGTGAAGTCCACGGTGGCCACGCGCGAGAGGGGCGGCGCGCTGGGCGGGGCGCCGGGCGCGGGCGAGCCGGCGCCGAACAGCTTCTCCACCTGGTAGTGCACGTGCGCCGTCCCGCACGCCGCCACCACGCGCAGCGGCCAGGACAGCGTGGCGGCCGACACGAGCCAGAAGACCCAGGCGCGCGCGTACCAGGGCGGGCGGCGCGGGTCGGCGAACACCAGCAGGCAGTCGCGGAAGTCCACGTCCTTCAGGTGCATGCCCTCGCGGGCCTCCAGGTAGTCGTCCAGGCCCTCGTTGGCGCCGAAGAAGCGGGCCCGCTGCGTGAGGTACGAGGCCTCGGCCTCGGCGCTGCCGAAGCTGAAGCACTTGGTGAAGCGCAGGCGCGTGGCCGCGTGCTCCGCCAGCCCCACCAGCTCCTTGGACACGTCGCGCACCCCGTGCGCCGAGTAGTCGAACTCGGCGCGCGCCGTGCGGCTGTCGGCGCGCTCGTGGTAGACCTGCGTGGTGGTGTAGGCGTCGCCGTTGCGGTAGCGGGTGATCTGGCGGGTGCGGCGCACGTAGTGGTAGCTGGTGGCCTTCCACCAGACGCAGGGCGGCGCCTGCTGCAGCCGGCGGATCAGCGCCAGCACCGTGTGCGCGTCGGTGCGCGGCGCCTGGCACGCCCGCATGTGGCAGTGCCAGCACTCGGCCAGGTAGAGGAGGTAGAGGAGGGAGACGAAGGCCAGCGGGATGTACAGGTAGCCATCCGAGCAGGGGCTGGCCGGGTAGGTGGGCGGCGGGGCCCCGGCCCCGCGGGCCAGGGCCGCCTCGGGCCCCAGGACCAGCCGCGGCACCGTAGCCAGGCGACACCAGGCCACCACGGCGCCACAGGAGTGGATGAGCAGCGTGAGGAGCAGGCACTTCCAGTGGGACTCGCGGCACAGGGAGCTTCCCAGGGACTGTTTCAGGGGCCGCTGCTGCAGGGCGGGCAGAGAGGGAGGCCAGGTCAGGGCGGCTGTCACTGGCGCCTGCCACTCCACGCAGGCGCAGTGGAGGGGGTGGTGCTGTGCTGCCCACTCTACAGATGAGGAAACCGAGGCTCTGAGAGGTTGAATAACAGACTCCAGGCCGCTCACCCTTCTAGCTAACTCACAGTAGGGCTGCAGGACTCAAACCCAGGCTAACTGCGCTGGGCGGGGTCAGTTCTCAGTCAAGGGCATCTAGGCCAAAACGACCCATCTCTGCCAAGAGAAGGAAGCACCCTCTAACTGGCCATTGAGAAAAGTGAGTTCTGGTCCCGGTTCTGCCCCAAACTTGTGGTGTGGTCACATCCCTGCCCTCTCTGGGCCTCAGTTCCCAGACCTGGTGGTGTGGGAGGCCAGGGTGGCAGGGGCCCTCTGGGCAAAGAGCATGGGCTTTGGAGCCGACTGCCCAGGACCCCGTGCTGGCTCCACCACTCACTGTATGACTTGGCAGGTCCCTCATGCTCTCTGCACCTCAATTTCCTCATCTGTGCACTGGGGTTGTTGAGAGGATTCAATGAGATCGTACGTGGGAAGAGCTCAGCACAGGGTCTGGCCGTGGGGATGAATATTATGACTGTCACCCTGAGACTCCCTCCGGTCCTTTGGTTCCACTAGGGACAGCAGGAGACTTGGGCCAGGTTTTTAAGGAAACCGGAAAGAGGAAGAGCTGGGAACGGGGAGGTGTGAGTCTGGGGGGAGCAGATGGAGTGCCGGCCTCCACTCCCCATCTGTGCTGAAGGAGGGGGTGGGACACAGCTGCTGGGCTGCAGGGGCCACTCCCCGGCCCAGAAGGTTTGGCCCACCCTTCCTGGCAGGGCCGCCAGCCTGTCATTCACCTCATCCCTAAGGTGCCTATGGAGAGAGAAAGGGGAGGCCGTCGGGAGAGGAGGGGAAAGGGGAAAGGGGAGAGGTGGTCTGGTGGAAACAGCAGAGGTGGGGTTACTGGGCCACCTCTCCCACTCCAACCCAGCAGGCCTTGAGAGGCCCAAGGGGAAAGGAACCACTCCCATCCCAGCCCAGGGCCTGCCCTCCCCCTGCATCAGCCCCCACAGGTGCACA
>NW_005871421.1:593949-596921 GCF_000147115.1 Myotis lucifugus | reverse complement strand
CCCCACCTAAACCCCCCGTTGTAATATGGGGAAAGGAAATTTGCGAAAGGTGGGTTTTTTCCTGCTAGGGGGGAAAGGCGCAGGCCGTGATTCCACCCCGGCCCCACCGGGGGAACCTTCGTTTGTAGGAGGGGGGCAGTTCAACCCCGAAACAGAATTAGCCCCTATTGAGATGGAAAAGAGCCTCTGGTTTTCCCCTCGGCGCAGGCTGATTCAGGCCCCTCGGTTGTGACCTTGGGGGGGCGCTCTCCATCCGCAGCCTCATTTTCCCACCGGAACGATCCAAAGGGAAGGCCCCTAGATCCCATCAAAGCACAAACTTCCCCCCCCCGTTTCAGGGGTGGGCCCTTGTGCCGCAGGGGAGGACTCCTCCCAGGTCCCTGTCGCTCCAGCCCTGCTCCCTGGTCCTCAGACCTTCACCCCTGTCCCGGGGTTTGGGCCAAGCCCCCAAGCTAGGCAGTCGGTGGGTGGAAAATAGGGAGCTAAAGGCAGCCAGTTTTTTTTTTTTAGTCCCCCCCCCCCCCCCCGCAAAGGGCAATTCAAAGGCCATTCGGTTCAACACCCCTGCCCGTTTAAAGTTGAGGTCACTGAAATGGTAGAGAGAAGGAAGGACTGACCCTGGGTTCTATCCATTCATTATTTATTTATTGACACCGATGTTTATTGGGTGTCTTCTATATGCAAGTACTGTGCTTGGCGCAGTGAAGACAAGGGCAGGAGTGGAGAAGACACCAGCCCTGTCCTCATGGAAGTTACGTGCAGGGCAAACTGGTGCAGCCAAAGGGAACCTAGAACTTGACCTTCAGTCTCCACCCCAAGCCAGGTTAGGCCTCTCTTCCCTTTGTCTCTCTGAGAGACACAAGTAGACCTGACCTTAAAGGAGAGCTAGACTTTGGACAAGTGGATATGAGGGAGAAGGGCATCCCAGGTGGAGGGGACTTTTGGGCAAAGGCACTGAGATTGGACCACGTGGGCCGGAAAGTCACCTGGTGTAACTGGACACTGGGAAGCTAACTGGAGGGAAGTCACGGAGGACCCGATCTTGCTCTCTAGAAAGTGGTGCCTGAGGGCTGTCTCGGGGGAGGCTGAGTGCTCAGAAACTGGGTGGGGAGAAGGAGGCCCGGGGATCACGAGTGAGGCTTGGGGGTGGGGGGGTCTCACTTAGAGATGACCGCAGGGCCAGCAATGACTCAGGTGTTTCAACAGCAGCACATCTCCATCCCCCAACAGGCTGTACCACAGAACGGGCCTGGTCAGGATCCTGTCCCAACTATACCATCCAATCTCGGGACCTCAGTTTTTCAGTCTGTGTAATGGTGTTGGTGTGGATCGAGAGCCCAGGGCCTTCCAGCAGCAGGGCCCCGGCCGGCCGGGGTCTGCAGGATGGCGTCAGTGGCAGTAGACCATTTCAGCACCCGACGACGGACAGCACCCGCGCAGAAAAAGGGGTGGGAGGCTGGAGGAGGAGTCAGCATCTCCGGCTCGCTGGGCTGTGCTGTCACTGCCCGGTCCGGCCTCCTACCAACACCTCCCAGGCAGCCCGGGCTCCACGCCAGGACTCTGGGGGTGTAGGGGACGGGGGAGGAAAGCGAGTATGAGAGCGAGGGGCAAAAGGCCAGAGGGCGGGGCTTGGCCAGAGCCCCATCGCCCTTCCCTCCTGGAGTAGGTGCGGCGAGTGGAACTCCGTCCCCGGACCCCGGCCGCAGCCGGTCTACGCCGGGTGTCCGCCAGGTGTAGTCGTGGCAAGACTAGCATCAAGTACCCACTGCGCAAGCGCGGAAGTAACTCTCAACACCCTTCTACAGCAACTTGCCTATTGGCTGCTCCGGCCGAACCAGCAAATCCACTATCCAATCCGAGAGCACCTCGAATTGCTCCGCTTTCCGCCCCTCCCGGAAGTCGACCGCTGCCGAATCCGCTTCGGCGACGGATTGGCAGCAGCCAATTGGGAGAGCGGAGGGACGGGCCGCCGTCGCCGAAGGGCCAATGGCAGGTGGCTCACGATGACGCTGCGGACATGGCGGCTGCGGTCGCACAGCCCGGGGACGTGTCGGGCTGCTCTGTAACTCCGGTCGGGGCTCCGGGAGCGGAGCAGCTGCCTCATTAGTATTCGTGCCCACGAGGCAGCGCAGCGGGCCCTCCGGGAGAGCGAGCGTCGCGGCCATGGCTTATCACTCCGGCTACGGAGCTCACGGTGCGTGGGGCGGGCGGGGCGCGGCCCGACCTGCCTCCGGAGGGTCGGCGGCACGGCCCTCTCACCCCGAGGGAAGGGGCGGCCTGACCGCTGCCTGGGGTGGCGGGTGTCATTAGGGTTCCTGCCCAGCTCCACTCGACAACGCGTCCTGGACTTCGCCCTCTCGGCCGATCTTGCGATGGGGCAGTGACGGCACAGCTGGGATCCCCGTGCCGGACCCGGGCACGAACGGGGCCGCCTCCGGAACTGCCTTTCCCTGTCATGACCCTGCTGGGTCCCCGACCATTGCCCAGGGTCTTCGGGTGCCCAGCCGTCGCCTTTCCCACCTTTTTCATTTGGAGATGCCCTTGCCATTGTCTTCTCCGCCTAGCAAGCTTCTTACTGTCCAAGGCTGTTCGGAGATCACTTCCCTGGAGAAGGCCCCCGGGAACCCCGAGGTGGGCAGCCGCGTCCAGGCACTGCCCCAGCTCTTTCTTTGCCTACATTTAGCGCCTCTGAGAAGAACCCCTGGGGAAGGGATGGCGGTTTGGGCTCATGCTGGGTATTCCTGACACCTGCTCTGCTACCTACAAACCCACAGGCTCCAAGCACCGGACCCGGGCAGCTCCGGACCCCCCTTCTCTGGTTTACAAGACCAGTATAATTAGTATACTACATAGACTCTTCATTTTAGTAAATGGTTTTCTATTAGGCTGGCGAGTGGCATTAAGATAATGATAATAGAAAAGTAGAGAATTGATGCTAATTGTCCAATAATAACATATGGGTGTTCGACAGG
>NW_005871421.1:590484-592184 GCF_000147115.1 Myotis lucifugus | reverse complement strand
TGCTTAATAAAATCCTTATAGGGACGATCAGTTCATTGAGACAGCATGAACATTTGAAGTTCAAAAACATAGAACAAGTACTTAGAGGAGCAGTATTACCAGAATTCTAGAGGTACAAAAACGTAGGGAATGCATTTTCCTGAATTCCCCTATTCAAGGGTAGGTCCAGGCTGTAGCGAATACGAGAAATTTAACAAACAGAGAAAAAATAAACATTGAGGTGCAGCTTGAGCTCGTCCTATTTTCATTCGGGAGGACTCTGGTTAAGGAAAACAGGGTAATGGCATCTCTTTGGCTCTTTGCAGCAATGGCCTTCATCACATATGTACTGCTGGCGGGGATGACACTGGGCATTCAGAAAAGGTCAGTGCCAACCCCCTCCCCATTCCTGCTCTTCTCCACAGCAGCCTAGGGGATCTGTGCCAGGTCCCAAGCCCACTCCCAGCCCCCAGTCTCACACCTGCCCCCCGCCCCCCTGGCCACAGGTTCTCCCCAGAGGTGCTGGGCCTGTGCGCAAGCACAGCTCTGGTGTGGGTCGTGCTAGAGGTACTGGCCCTGCTCCTGGGCGTCTACCTGGCCACCGTTCGCAGTGACCTGAGCACCTTCCACCTGTTGGCCTACAGCGGCTACAAATATGTCGGGTGAGCACCTGGGAGCCCAGCGGGAGGCTGGCCTTGGGGTGGGCTCTGGGCCCTGGGTTCCTGGCCTGCACAGCCGTAGCCTGGAACAGTGACCCTGGACGTGCCCCTGCCCCTCTCCGCCTCTGTCTCCTCTATTAGAGAGACTGTTTCCAGCAGTCGCTTCAGGAACGGGTAGTGTTGTCAGGGGGGAATGTACAGTCCGTCACCATGGGAGCACAGGGGAGAGGGGCTGGAGCTGGGGCAGTGAAGGAGGTCTCAGATCCAGGTCCTGGGCTGAGTCCTGGGCCTTCAGGATTCATTCTGAGTCTAGGTCCCTGTGGGGACAGACGGGGGGTAAAAAGTCCTGGGTGGTGGTGGGTGGGGTCTACGTTGGGCTCTGGGCCCTGGCTGGTGGGGCCAGTCTCAGGCCTGGACCCTTGTGGGGTCTCCAGCCTGCTCCCCACCCTGGCCTTGCAGGATGATCCTCAGTGTGCTCACGGGGCTGCTCTTTGGCAGCGACGGCTACTACGTGGCGCTGGCCTGGACGTCGTCTGCGCTCATGTACTTCATCGTGAGTCTGGCTGCCCCCGCCCCGTCCTCCCCAGGTTGGAGCTGGGGATGAGCCCTCCTCCGCCCGTCAGCTGCAGCTCTCCTTTCTTCCAGGTGCGCTCTTTGCGAACAGCAGCCCTGGGCCCCGACAGCATGGGGGCCCCGGCCCCTCGGCAGCGTTTCCAGCTCTACCTGACTCTGGGAGCTGCAGCCTTCCAGCCCCTCATCATATACTGGCTGACCTTCCACCTGGTCCGGTGACCCCTGGCCCCCACTGGCATTGATTTTTCCATACATTAAAGATTTGATTTCCTTGATTTTGTTTGACCCTTGTTTCTGGGGCCTGAGGGGGGGGGGTTGCTGGCACCTTTGCAGTGTCCAGGGGAACAGGTTTGGGACTGTCTAGAACAGTGGTGCTCAACCTTGGCTGCACATTAGAATCACCTGGGAATCTTTTGAAAATCCTGATTTCTGGGCCTCATCCTCCGGAAATTCTGTTTCTTTGTTATTGATGTGAGGTCACACCACTCA
>NW_005871421.1:585895-587553 GCF_000147115.1 Myotis lucifugus | reverse complement strand
CTGCGACACCCTCCTGCCCTGGGGAGCCCCAGGCCTGGGAGACTGTGACTGCATTCCAGGGTGATCGGGCTGCAGGGCACAGGGAGAACCTGAAGTGGGTGCCTGACCCAGTGTGGGGGTGATGCAGGGTTCCGGCTGGACTCCGGTGTTTGTCTGGTGAACAAATGGGGTGGGGGTGGGGCAGTCAGAGCAGCAGGAACTGCAGGTTCAAAGGCAAAGGGCTGAAAGAATATTCTGGAAGTTGCAGATTCCATGGGGCTAGAATGAAAGTGTGAGGTGAGTGGGAAGAAGAAACTGGGGAAAGATGGGCTGGAGAGGTCAGCCGTCAGCCATGGGTGCTCTGTGAGGCTGGACCAGATGTTTGGACTTGAACAAACAAGTAATGGGAGCCATTTGAGGGGTATAATGCAGCAGAGGGGGGAGCCAAGTTGATGACGTAGAATTGATGGAGCAGGAGTTACAAACTGGCTAACAGTTTCAGCCAAGATGTACCTGATGCTTACTCTAGGCCAGCTGGCTTTATGTTTGTGAACTCATTAATGCTTGCAACAACCCGATGATGTAGCTATTATTTCCATTTTGCAAACGAGGAAACAGAGAAGTGACCAGTGGTTCTCAACCTTCCTAATGCCGCGACCCTTTAATACAGTTCCTCATGTTGTGGTGACCCCCAACCATAAAATTATTTTTGATGCTACTTCATAACTGTAATGTTGCTACTGTTATGAATCATAATGTAAATATCTGATATGCAGGATATATTTTCAGGGGTCGCGACCCACAGGTTGAGAACCGCTGGACTAGTCCAAGACCACACAGCTAGTTAGTGGCAAGCCAGGATTCTAATTCAGACTCTAGAGTAAAATCCTTAACCACCTTATCATACTCAGAACAGACCAATGAGGGGACTGTTAAAAGAGTGTTTGGTGCTGATGGTGACCTGAGTGAAGGGAGTGCAGTGGGATGTAGAGGTGTGGATGGATCCCAGAGCTCTGTAAAAGCCGGACTCCAGAGAGCGTGAATAGCATCGGAGCAGAGGCAGAGGAGCCCAAGGTGCCTTTGTGTGTTAGGGCACCTGGTGGGGCAGTATCCTCACTGGGATGGGAAACTTGGGGGGGGGGCAGGTGTTTGAGGGGATGATGGGACAGACCTTGGAAGAATTGGCATGGGAGAAGCCTTCTGGGGTTACCCCCCCCCCCAGCAGCAGCCCTAAGATGAGACAGCAGGCCCACCACGCCCTAGCAGCCCAGACCCCAGACGGCTGGGAGGGAGAGAACATGGGCTTCCTGTTCTCCATCTGGAGCAGCACCCCCAACTCCCTATTGACTCTGGGCAGCCACCTGCCTGCCAGGCACAGCGACAGGGTCCAGCAGGGAGTGGAGGGGTGCTGTCTGCCTGCCCCAGAGCGGGTACCATCAGCAGGAGGCGGGTGTCTCGCCTCCTACCCCCCAGACTGCCTGGCGCTGACTCAGTCCCCTGGAACAAACAATCCCCCACGGTGACAGCTGACACGCGTCACTCACCATCAGGGTTGCCTAGCGACCAAGTGGGCTTGGGCTCAGGCTGTGGGGTTCTAATTCTTACCAATTTGGATGTAGGACCACACCTCTTGTCCCTACCGCACCCCCTGAGCAGGCCCTGCTCTGGGCACTGTAATG
>NW_005871421.1:581477-583683 GCF_000147115.1 Myotis lucifugus | reverse complement strand
GCCGCTAGTGCGACCTGGTCCGAGTGCCACCGCCCACCCCAACCTCAGTGACACGTAGGCGGGACGCCCATCTCTGGCACAGGCGCCCCTCCACCTGCCCAGGTGTCAGACAACAGACCCACCGGTCCGGCCAGGTTCACCCGGCCCAGCACTCACCCGCTGCTCTCACCCACCGGCCAGAGGCAGTACTCAGGTCTGAAGCGGGAAGCACTGCCACCGTCCGGGGCAGAAGCCTGGCTTGAAGCCAGTGAAGCCAGAGAGGGGGCTGTGCCACAGGCTGGGAAGACGTGGGCCAGGCCCAGTGGGCACAATGCCTGGGGTCCCCGGCTATTGCCCATTCACAGCCTGGCTGTGTGCCGAGGGCATGTTGGCACCACCAGGTACTCGCTGATGGCCTGCCTCCTTCCCTGTTGGAATCGTGCTGGGCCCCATGGGGACAGACCACAGCACAAGCCCGCAGCTCTCCTGGCTTCGGGAAGTGGGTCAAGGACTTTGGACAGCCACCCTGGGATACAGCCCACGCCCAGCCCCCTGTGCAGCCCACCAAGCCCCGGGCAGCCCACCAAGCCCCACCTCAAGGCGGCTCCCACCACAGACCACACACAGCCACCACAACTTCCTTGCAAAAACCCTCGGCTCACCGGAGGGCCAGTGGAAATTTATTTTTTTGTCCTTTCTGTCTTTTCCCCAAGTGGCTTTTCCTTGCAAAATGCCTGACATGACCAGAGGGGAACCTGGGAGAAGGAGGGCACCCTAAGAGGCAACCCAGGGACTTAAATACAAGCTGGAAGGCAGGGCACAGGTGGGACAGGCGAGACAGCACAAGGGACATGGCTTGTCAGGTAGAGACCAAAGGGTTTTTTTGCAGGAAGAAGCTGTGCCAGAGGGCCAGGGGCTAGGATCCTGGGTGGGAGGGGGTGAGAAGAGAGACCCCCAACCCTGGGTTGCACCCATATTCCCCAGAGAAGTAGCAACAGAGGATGAGGATCTGCCCTGTAGGCTCCAAGGAAGGGGAGAGAAAGCCACTGCGCTGCCTCAGGGAAGGGAGGTGCTGGCAGAGTGAGGGTTAAGGCTGGTGCCGGCCTCAGGCACGGTGTGCCTTCCACCTCCGCCTGCCTTGAGGACAAAGGGGCACGGTGGGCAGGCAGCACATGGGCCTGGCTCTGGCAGGGCAGGGGGTGGCAAGAGCAGGCTCCCTCTGGGCACAAGACACAGGCCCAGCTCGGCTGCCCGCCCACCTGCACTAGATGGGCTCAGACCTCACTGTGGCTGGACGGCTGGAGCTGTGAGTGTGGGAGGGGTGGGAGGAGCGGTAGGGAGGAGGGGAAAGGGGGGCTGTTGGGCCTCTGTAACCCCCATGCCCGTCCTGAGGTCTGACCTAGGACCCTGGATCCCAGGTCCTGGTCCCCGGTCCCATTTCTGGCCCCGGGCACTGACTTCAGCCTGGGATAGTAGAGGCCAGGAGGCCCTCAGTTCGTGGGGAAGGGTTGGGCAGGGGAGAAAAGGACAAGGAGAGAAACCCACTGCAGCATACATGGGGGGCCAGGGGAGGGAGACAGACAGAGGGGCCCTCATCCCAAAGAAAAGTGTATGGTGGCGTATCTTTTAAAGTTACCTAGAGGCAGCAGCAGAGCGAGGCCCACAGTGCCCCAGCCCCAGGTCCTGGGTGTCCTTCCTTGGGGGCCGTGGTAGAACCGAGGCTCAGGGTGGCAGGCAGATGGGCCAGAGGGAGATGAGGAGCCAAGGACACCCCAAAGCCACAGACTCAAATACCCCAGGAGAGGGAGGCACCTCCTGCCCCCTCCAGGAGCATCATCTGGAGAAGGTGCCCCTCCTGTCCCACCCCGCGCCCCTTCTAGCAACAGCCGCCACCAGCTGGCTTCACGGGGGTGCTGTCGATCTTGAGGTTGGGTCGCTCACCCCCGGTGGCAGCCCCCGGGCCCATCCGCTTTTTTATTTCAGCAGCCATGGTCATGAACGCCTGCTCAACGTTGGTGGCGTTCTTGGCACTCGTCTCCAGGAAGGGGATGCCCAGAGAGTCTGCAAACTCCTGACAAGGGGAGAGAAGAGGAGAGAAGCGAGGCGTGAGAAGGCAGTCGCCCCAGCCCCCCTGGGAGGCCTGGCCCCGGCCGCTCACCTTGGCTGTGGTGTTGTCCCACCACCTTCTTGGTGGTGAGGTCACTCTTGTTGCCCACCAGGAGCTTGT
>NW_005871421.1:565736-580905 GCF_000147115.1 Myotis lucifugus | reverse complement strand
GTCTTGAGCCCCTGACAGGGAAAGAGTTGCAGCAGAAAGAGACCCTGGCCTATGAGAGAAGAACAGTATCTGAGAACAAGAGTCTAGCGTGCATCCTACCTCTGAACCCAACAAACTCCTCACTCGGCTCAAGAGATCTGGCACCCCCCGCCCCCAGCCGGCATGCGGAGAAGACGAAACTCTCAGGGTTGTGCTGGAGCCAGAGAGAACAGATATCTCCGGGGTCACACTTACACCCGCCGCCATGTCCCAGACTGAGCCCTATGCTGAGCACTGGGAGATAAAGAAAGAAATGAGACCTGGACCGTGCCCTCTAGCACCCGGGAAAGGAAGGACTAGAGCAGGACACACGGTGGCGTGACAGGATGCTGAGCGCTGCAGGGACAGGCGCTGCGGAGCTCCGGGACTACTACTGCCTGCGGAGGCTCAGCTGACCCACACCTGCAGGGACGGACTGGCCTGCGAGAAAGCAAGTGAGGGGACGGGAAAAGGTGCAAGGGGAGTACACGGCATGCACTAGGTCAGAGTGCGAGGGGCATGGTGCCTTTGGAGAGTGGGAGAAGCTGAATGTTGCTGGGACGCAGGCTCTGAACAGGGGGAGAGGGCGAGGAGCAGGCTAGCGCCTGGAGGAGCTTAGCCTGGCTGCATCTTAGACAACCAGGAGCCAGTGGGGGGTTTTCTTAGGAAGGGAGTGGCAGGAACACACCTGTGTTCTGGGAAGACAATCCTGGCAGGAGTGGAGGCCAGATCAGAGCAGCAAGATGGAGACCAACAGGGACGAGAAGCTGTGCCCTGAGCCAGGGAGTGAGGCAGGGAAGAGCACAGGACCCAGGCGGACTCTCCTGGGTGAAGCCCTGGCTCTGCCATTGACTGTGTGACCCTAGATATGTCGCCTGGCCTGAGCCTGTTTCCTCCCCTCTGTAAAACAGTACCTCCCGGTGGGGCTGTTGTGAGCATGGGATGATGAACGCAGGCCGGTCTCATAACAAGAGCTTAATTAGGAGCTGCTATTATCCCATCACTGCTATTATTATGAGGAGCCAGATTTGAGAGAGAGGATGGGGGAGTGCAGAGGGGGCTCAGACTGTCTGGATGGGGGAGGGAAGAGTGTTCTCGTCAGGCTAAGAGGGATGCAAGAGTTGGCTCAGGGAGAGATGGCGAGGCCAGTGCTGGACACGCTGAGTGCCGCAGATGGGGCAGAGCTCAGGAGAGGCTGTAGAGGAGCACGAAAGGGTGTGCTCAGAAGCAAAGAACCCTGGATTCAAACACTGGCTTTGCCTTTCTGGGCTGTGAAACCACGGACAAGTTACTTAACACCTCTCCCCGCGTGTCTCCTCACCAGGAAAGCGGGGACCCACCATTTAGTTCACTGGGTAATATTGTGAAGATTAGAATACAGACACAAAGTACCAGCGGAATGTCGGACAAAGAGAAGATGTACAGTGAGAGCTATTCAGACATAGGTATCCCAGAACATAAGACAGAAGCCAAACCACTAAGTGGCCAAAACCATGCAGGGAGTCAGGAGGAGGCTTGGGGCAAGGTCAGGAAGCACCAAAAATGGGGTTATGGAGGTCAGTACAGGGTGAAGCAGTGAAAAGCCACTGAAAAGATAATCTAGCGCAGCAGGGGCTGGGAGAGCTGGAGTTAGGGAGGACAGAGTTAAAAGCCACGAGAGGTCGATCTGGGCGAGAACTGAAGTGAGGTCACAGGATTTGGCAGTTAGAGGTCCTTGGTGGCCTTTGTCTGAGTGGAGCACAGTTCACCCATAGCTTGTCCAGGAGGCACCACCATGAGTCCCTGGTGAGCCAGACAGCTCAGCTGCCCCTAAGCGCAGGGACTCCTCCTGTAAGTAAGCATCTCCATGTCCCCAGAGCTCGGTCCCCACTAAGGTACGAGGTTTGGTAGAAAGAACGAAGTAGAATCAGTAGACTAGGCTTTCTGTCTCTGCCATGTGACCAGCTGCAGGACTCTGAGCAAGTCTCACCGCTCTGACCATCTCACCTGTGAAATGGGAACACCATGCAGACCTCCCGAGGGCTATGCACACCAAAGACGGACAGGCTGTCAGCCATGAGGTACGCCGTGAGGGTTTCTAGTTAACATCATTGCTGCCAGAGACACACGCCGAATGCTGCCGCACAGGCGCCGGCTCCCAGACCTCTGCTCACGCTGCGCCCAGAGTGCAGGGCTCCCTCGCTTCCTTGCCTAAAGCTCTCCACTGGCTTCTCTAGTGTCTTTACACAGGAGGCCATGGGCCCAGCACAGCGACCAATCAACTGACTCAACTCCCTCAAAACACAGGTGCCTGGATGGTCTAAAATGGGGTGGCAAGTTTGGCGGGGAGGGGCGAGGCCTGGCTCTGTGAAGACCCTGCAGCAGGGCCTCTGAGGATCTGTTTCTGCTCTGTTTCCCTCTGGGTGAAATGGGTCCGGTCCAGTCTCCTTTCCAGGCCACATCAGGAAGAGGATGGGAAGAGTGAAAAGAAGCCGGAGTCAAAGACCTGAGGCTGAGAAAGCAAAGCAGGGGAAGGTGAGCCCAAGAGTACCTGGTCGGTGACATCATACACCACAATGATGCCATGAGCTCCCCGGTAGTAGCTGGAAGTGATGGTCCGGAACCTCTCCTGACCAGCCGTGTCCCACTACAAGACAGTACGGGAGAGGGCAAGTCAGCCCTGGGCTCCATGCCCAGAGCCCCTACCTTCCATGGCGGAGGCCCCTGCACCAGGGGCCTTGGGAAGAGTGACACTCACGATCTGAAGTTTGATGGTTTTGCCATCCAGCTCAATGGTTCGGATCTTGAAGTCCACCCCGATGGTGCTGATGTAGCTCTCTGTGTACGTGTCATCCTGGAAGATCAGAAGCCAGTGAACTGTCCTGAGTGGACAGGCCGGAGGCCTAACTAGAAAACCTCCCTCAAGTTTCCTGCCCCAGCAAAGCTCCTAATTGCACCCAACTTGCCAGCCACCTGCCCTGGTTCAGTCAGCTATGTTGCTGGCAGGTCCTGCAACTTCATCCTTGATCCCCAGGTCTTGCAGCTACTGTGCTCTGGGTTGCCCATTCTCCCTCCAGCCCCGAGCCAGAAACCCAGAAGGATGGTATGGGAGACTTCTTACTCACAGCAAACCGAAGGAGCAGGCATGACTTGCCCACGCCCGAGTCACCAATCAAAAGCAGCTTAAACAGGTAGTCACTGGAGAGAGAGGATGGGAAAGTGTGAAGGCAGGTAGGGAGCCCACCCGCCATCATCCTGGAGCCAGTTACAGCGTTCTCCCATACTGAGGCCTGCCTGCGGTGTTCACAGGATCCTCCCACAAGTCCCAGGGAGGGAGAGCTGACCACCCCCATCACACAGCTGGCCCAAAGGCATGAGTACAGAGAGGGAGACTGAGGTCCAGAGAGGGACATGACAAAAAGTCAGGTGCCAGAGCTGGGTATCCCACCCTGACTCCGGACACACTCCATGGTCTGGAGCCCAGCAGGGACTGTCCAGGGAACTGCCTGGACTGCCCGGGGGGAACCCGTCTTGGCAGGGGAGGCCCCAAAGTGGAAGCCGGGCCCAGCCTGGAGCTTGTAGAGGGAACATCTGTGTGAAGAGCACGGAATGAAGCCTCTCAGAAGAGGTGGCAGTAACAACAGTCAGCAGGTAAGAGGTACTGAGTTCCTACCTGTGCCTGACCCAGTGCTAAGTATTTCAAATGCCCCCTCTCATTTAAGCCTCGCAACTGTTCAACCAAGTGGGTTGTTGTTATTCCCAATAAATGAGGAAACCAGAGTTGGGAGAGGGAAGTGACTTGCCCTAAGTCACACTGCTGTTAACTTTAAGACTGGACACCAGGTTCGGACCCCAAGTCTCCGTGAGGGCCAGTCAGTTCCCTCCTCTCACCCCTGACCATCCCGCTCAGAGCCCCGCTCCCCAGGAGACGTGAGGCCTGGATCTGGAGGAGAAACAGGAAGAGGCAGACCGGGGAGAGAGCCGACTCTCCAGGGCACTGTCAGCGAGAGGCCGGGCAGATGTGGGCCCCCCACCCCCAGGGGGAGTGACCCGGGGCTTGGAGGAAAGAGAATCCCTGGAAGGGGAGCAACCGCCCCGTTCATCTGCACATCGGCGGTGACAGCGAGGGAAGGGGTGTGACGGCGGCGCTGGGGCTGCGCCGGGGAGGAGCGGGCAGGAAGGGACCGGGAGCGGCGAGGCAGCCAGACCCACCGGGGCAGGACCTGCGGCGGGAGGACCTGCGGGAGAGCCACCCCGAGCGAGCAGCGCCTCGGGGCCTCCGCGTCTAACCAGCCCCGGGAACCAGATTCCGGGAGAACGGGAAGAGCAGAAGGATCGACGGCCCGACCTCAAGGGCCGGAGTCTGGACCGAGACCGGGAACCGTCTGGTGAGAGACCATAACGCTGAGGCCACTGTCAGCACCCTGATCGCCACGTTCAGCCAAGTGGGGAAACTGAGGCCCGGAGAGGCCAGGGCTGCGGGGTCACCTGACCTATGAGGCCTGTTAGGGTCAGTCCCTCGGGCTCCAAGTAGTGTCCCTCGGGGTCGCAGTCTCTGGGCCCCGGGTGCAAGAACTAGGGGTGTGAAGCCGGGGTCCTGGGGGCCCCGGGGGAGGGGCAGGACCCGGATGTGGGGGGGGGGTCAGCGGAAGAAGGACCCGGATGTGGGGGCGCCGCACAGTCCTGACCCGGGCCGGACAACCCGGTAAGCGCACAGCCCCGTACTCGGGATCGAGGCTACGCCGGACGGCGCAGGCGGGGCTCACTCACTATTCGGGGTTCATGGCGGCAGCGGCGGCCCGCTCGGTAGCTCCCAGTCGGCTCTGCTCCGCCTCCTGTTCCAAGATGGTGGCCGCTCCGCCCCAGAGGCCCCGCCCGCGACGCGCAGCCGCACATTCCTGACTGGGACCTCGCTGCGTTGCTTCTCGGGACTTGTAGTCTCCTTACGTTGTCCAACACACTCCGTGGCGCAGGCGTAAACCTGGGAGCCCGAGCCTTCTAGCTCACCACTGCGCATTGCCTTCTGGGGCTTGTAGTTCACTCTCTAGACACACCTGGGCTTTTGGACAGCGCTTGGGAGCCTGGAGTTGGAAGCTCTACTGGAGGCTGGGGTTGACACTTTTCACCCTCCCGCCTCCCGGAGTTGTATTAGTACAAGTTCATTTCTCCAGGGTTCTTCGTGTCCTGGCGTTCCTAACTCACAGCCACAGGCCCGGGAGAAGGTGTCCTCATCCACATTTTATAGATGGAAAAATCAAATTCCAGTAACTCGCGCAAGGTCTAACAGCTTAATAAGGGGCAGAGCTCAATCAAAGCCCACAATTCTCTAGAACCTCAAAGATTAAAACTGTTAGATCTTGACCCTTGGGACCCCCAATTATGGGAAAGGAGAATATCTGGGCTCCAGTTGGAGGAACCGGATGTGAGCGACACACACACACACACACACACACACACCCTTCATTCGCAGCCTTTCCCAACCCCAACCCCAACCTAGACCCTGGGAGCCCTGGACTTCAGCCCCAAAACAAGCCCGGCTCAGATTCAAACCATCTTTATTTCTACAGCAACATTTGAAAATAGAGAACGACCACCTCACCCCACAACTGGAGCAGCCCCTCCTGCCACAGCAGGGACATCACTGTCCCTCGAGAGAAGCTGCAGGCGTGGGAGAAGGCGTGGCTAGATGGCTCGACAGGCAGTGCCTGGGCGGGGGCGGGAGGGGCAGTGCATAAGGCCGGGATGCAGGGCAGGGCCCGGCATTGAGGGGGCTGGTAAGGGGAGGACTCTCCATCCTGGGGCATGGATCGATGGCGGGGCAGGACGCACCCCTCAGAGTCGGAAGGAGCGCGACAAGGCCCAGGGAACTCTTTGGGGAGATCCCCAGATGTGTTGTGGAGCCTGGGAGATACCACCGCGTGGAATGGGAGTGATTAAGGCCTGGGCGGTACCACTAGAGAAGGGTGGGGTGAGGGGAAGCCCAGGCAGTAAGGTAGACTGAGGAGAGGGGCGCGGCCAATAACTTATTTCTCTATATACAGAAGCAACGGCCGGGGGCAGGGCAGGGCAGGGTGCTGATGGGAGGGCAGTTACTTAGTGTTCTTGACTCCGGGTCAGGGGATGGCAGGCCACTGAGTCTCTACTTGGAAGACCCCAGCCAGCCTCTTTCACTGGCTCTGAACCTAGGGAGAGGGGGCCCTGCTGGAAGGAATAAATAAGGGGTAGAGCTGGGGCCAGACAGGCCCAGCCTCCAGGGCTCAGGCTGAGATGACAAGGAAGGAGGTTACCCTGAGATTGAACAGAAAAGACAGGGGTCCTTGGGAGAGACAGGCAAGACAAGCAGCAGGCCCATGCGCAGGGCTGGGGGTGAGGGCAGTGCCGGGCGGAGGCTGTGGCGACTGGCTGCCCTTCAGGATTAGCCCACCAGGGAGCTTCGTCGGGAGAGGTCCATGGAGCTGGAGCTGAGGGCGCGGCTGTCAGAGAGGCCTGTGCCTCCAGGCTGTGGGCAGAGGGGCAAGTGGCTCAGCTTGTGCTGCTGCCAGTCTGTGCTTCCCTGGCCAGAAGGGAGAGGGGCCTGACCAGCCAGAATCCCTGAGCCCCACCCATGCCCCACCTGGTACTCTGATACCCCGTCCACCTCCACAGTGCCTGTGTGGTACTGGCCACTGGCATGTCCACCCAAGCAGCGGCTGGGTTTCCCTAATTTGTCTCCCCAGTGTCCAGCCCAAAGCCAGAGACAGAGACAGGTAATGTTGCTGGATGAAGACATGCTTGAGAAGCTCGTCAGGTACAGAGGGCATGCAGGCCTCCAGCCCTGGGGCCTGGGCCTCCACCCACCATACCTGGGCTGGCTCTTCCACACTCTTGTTGAGGAAGTTGAGAGAACTGGCCCGCTTCATCCTGAGGGGAAAGGAAGGCCAGGATGTGCCCATGGTGGAACTGGGGAAGGTGGGGAAGGGGATCGGGTTGGGGTTGGGGAGGGAGGCTGATGGGAAAGGCACAGATTGGGTGGGTAGTGGAGCTTGAGAGAGATGAGGAGCGCACCCTGAGTCAGGAGCTCATTTGGGTTGTTGGGTGGGGTCTTGAGGCTCACCCTGGGTGGTAAACTTATCAGGGCAGAGGCTGACCTGGGGTTTGGGGGCTCCTGGGGGCCACCACCCTGCAGCTTCTTCACCAGCATTTCACTGCTGCGCCTCAGAGCATCTCGGAGCTTCCCAAAGGAGCCGCTGCGCCGCAAGGAGCCACTGCCATCCTGTGGTGTGGACATGCTTGTCTATGTCATGCTGGCTACACAGCCTCCTGGCCCACCCCAACCCCTAGACTCACCCCGCTCCACTCGGCTGCAGGCCCTGCCTCCTCAGCGTCAGACTCAGACCGAGCCCCAGCACCCCCGGCCACATCTCGGCTGCCACGGCGGTCTCCCCGCCCACCACTGCCATCTTTCAGCAGTTCCACCACCTTGGTTTGGCTTGCAGGGTCCAGGCCCTAAGGAAGCGGAGGGCATATTAGATGAAAAACAGGGCCAAGTAGGTCCCTGCCCAGTCCTCAGGTCTGTCGCCTACCTGCTTGCGGCTGCGGCTGGCACAGTCCTCCAGTGTGTGTGCAGCTTCTAGCTTGCCCTGGCGCCGGTACAGGGCCCCCAAGCTGCGCAGGGTGGTGTTGACTGTGGGGCTGTGGACAGGACAGCGGGACAGTCTCAAATTCTGTGTTCCCCAGGAACCAGGGCCTATCCTGGCATCCAGCCCATACTGAGCTCTAAGGAACCAGCCGGCCAACCAGGATCTCAACCCTCCTAGGTGTCAAGCCCTGTGATAGGAGACCCAACTGCACTCTCCGTCTTGGAATCACCCCAGGGCCTGGGACCTGGCCACAGGGACCTAAGTGGGATATTGCCACTAGGACTGAAAGCTGGGAGACTCAAGCCCTGGCTGAGTAGCTCAGTTGGTTAGAGCATCATCCTGATACACCAAGGTGTATTTCGATCCTTGGTCAGGGCACATACAAGAATCAACCAATGAATGCATAATAAGTGGAACAGATTGATGTTTCTGTTTCTCTTTCCCTTCCTCTCTCTAAAAATCAATAAATAAAAATTAAAAAAAGCTGGGAGACCCACGAATGAGATCATCAAGCTTTCCCAGTACAGAAAGCCGTTTTGGGGTGGCCTGTGAGCCAGGCCTTGGAAGAGAAGCTGATAGAGAAGGCGTAAGCAGTATGAATTGTGCAGCCGGCCACAGCCCTCACCCAGGATACTGTTTCCCTGTGACCTGCTCTACCACCAGCCCTGCCCCGCCGTCCTCACCTGTCCACTTTACAGGCCTTGTACCAGCTGCCATATTCCCCATAGGCAGTGCTATCCCGGCGCTTATCCTGGGGGAAGAATGGTCAGGGGTGGTGGGAAGAGAAGGCCCTCCCCTCCACACCCCCAACTTTACCTTCCCTCCCTGGACACCCACTCCAGCCGTCCCGCAGTGCTTACTACCTTGGTCTCCTCCCGTTCCTCTGCGTGCATCCAGATGGGCTTGTTGTCCCCTGGGGAGAAAAAGGGGGCTGTCACCAGCCTCCCATCTAGGCCTCTCCTGGTTGGGCTCGACATAAAACTGGGGTCTGGGGAGGGGGTCAGGGGAAGCCAGGAAGAATCAGGGTTGGGCTTTGTTGAATGAATGAACAAGAATCAGACCGAAAACATTAGTGACCCTCCTCTGAAACAGATGACTGTGGCACAGGCTTGTGCTTGAGGGGCTTGGGGGAGCAGACCCTTAGTCATGGTGGGCCCACAACTGAGCCTGAATGATGAGCCAGGCTGAAGGACCCAGAGCAGGAAAGGATTGACCATCAGGGGCCAGCAGGTAGCTTCCCAGAGAGGGAGACATCTGGGCTGGGCCTTCATGGTGAGCAGAAGTTGCCCAGTAGAGAAAGGGGAAAGACTCTGGGCCAAGGGCATGGGGTATACAAAGGGTGTACATGGCACAGACAGGGCCCAGGAGGTGTGTGTACATGCTCACATGTGCACATGACACCCCAGGCATGAGGGCCTGCCTGCCTGGCCACTGTGGATGTTGATAGTAGAATGAGCCTGTGCTAGGTGAGCTGGGGGCACATGGCAGTCATGGACTCACCATTGACAGAGCCAAACTCCTTCTCGTGAGCACGGGTGAGGATCTCCTTGTACAGGGTCTCTGCATCCTGGTACTTGCCCTGCTTCAGGTAGCAGGAGGCCTGCAGAGGCAGGGCCAGAGGAAAAGCAGGATGCAGGGACCTGAGCCTTTTCCTTTCCTTCTCCCTCCCTCCCTCCCTCCCTGCCGCAGCTCCTCCTGGCCCAGGGTACCAGGTTGTTCTTGGTCTTGGCCACGTTGGGATCATCAGGCCCGAGGCGTGTGGCGTAGATTTCCAGTGCCCGCCGGTAGTAGTATTCTACCTCCTCAGCTTTGCCCTGGTTCTGGCAGAGCAGTGCCAGGTTGCTCAGCTGCTTGGCCACATCTGGATGAAATTTGCCCAGGACCTGGGATGGGAGCAGAAGCCAGTGGCTAGGCTCAGAGCTGGCCTAGCCCCCCTGCCTGGCCTGCCCAGCCCTGCCTGTTCCCACCTTCTCCCGGATCTCCAGTGCCCGCTTGCACAGAGGCTCGGCCTCCTTGTACTTGCCCCGCTTGCCGTACAGAACTGCCAGGTTGTTTAATGTTGCAGCCACCTGGGGGGTTTGGAGAATAAATGGAGGCTCTGTGACCCGGGGCCCTGCTGGCCAAGGGTTCTGAGACCTGGGTGCTGCAGAGAGCAGCAGCAGCCCCAACCTCCACCCACCCTCACTCACAGCTGGGTGGTCCTTGCCCAGTGTCTTCTCGCGAATGGCCAGGGCATCATTGAGCAGGTGAGCAGCCTCCTTGTACTTGTTCTGGTCCCTGGGGAGGTGGAAGTACGGTGAGATTATCCTCCAGCCTGGACCCTGCCCTTAGTGGTCTGAGATCCTTTGCTCACTCCTGTATTTACTGAGCGGGCATGAGTATGACCCAGAGCATGGGGAAACCTGGTCAGCCCGTCCTCCTGGAGCTCAGGGGCTTTGGGTAATTCACTCACAACTCACCAGGGCATACAGTGCTGGGGTATGAAACAGGCTCACCAGATCCCACCCGCTCCGCCTCGTGCCCAATGCACGTTGTTCTGTATTCTCCAGTGCCCTTGCTCATTCTGCTCTTCCTGTTGGGAAACCTTTTCTAATCCTCTCATGTTCTGGGAAGAGTCACCTTTTACCAAAGACCCTACTCTAGCCACAGTGCCTAGAGAAGCTGTGCCGACTCCCTGGTGCCCTGGGAGTCCTCATGTGCTGCCCCTTTCCTGGTTATTTCCAAACCTTTCTCCTCCACTAGCCTGAGGCTTATTCACATTTTATTCAGCCCCCTTGGCACAAGCTCCTCTCTCTGCTGCCCAAGTGCCTGGAGAAACCCAAGTCCTGGCCCATGGCAGGCACTGAGGGTTTGTGACCCAGGGAGGGAGCCTTTAGGAAAAGCACAGGCCCTGCCATGGGTGCCTGTGGCCAGAGGAGCCTCACCGATAGACCAGCGCCAGGATATTCAGCATGGTGGCCACGTCGGGGTGGTCATGGCCGGACGTTTTCTCCAGGTCTTCCAGTGCCTGCTTGCAGAGGGGCACGGCCACCTCATAGCGGCCCTGGGAGGCATACTGGATCACCAGGTTGTGCAGGGTACGGAGCCGTGCTGGGATTTCATAGCCTCCATGCTGGGCAGCCACATCCCCTCCTCCAGGGCTGGGGGCTGCAAGGCCAAGGGTAGAAACTCAGATATACCTAACTGCCCCCTGGGCTGGACTGGTACATGCCAACCATGCCTCTAACTCACCTGACATGTGGCCCTAGGCAAGTTACTAACTATTCTGCCTCAACTTCATCTACAGAGTCACCCCCCAGAAAGAGTGGGCAATGTCCCAGTTCCAGTATTTCAAGCTGTGTCCTAGCAAACTACCTGCCCTCGGAGCCTCAGCCTCCTCAGCTGCCGGAGGAGGCTCTGAAATGCACAGGGCACTAAGCACGGTGAGCACTGGCCCAGGGCTCACACTGCACTGGAACCCTCCTGGAACCCTCCTTTAACCCTCAGAGGAGGCTGAGAGGAAACAAAACTCTACCAGTGGTCACAGAGCAACGAGTGGCACAGTAGGACTTGAACCCAGGCTGGGCTGTGGTACCAGCTCCGCACAGAGCTTGGGGTGGGGGGAGGTGGTAGGGAAACATGGAACACCTATCAGTTAAGCTCTAACATGCTGGGATGTGATGATCAGAAATGAGGCAGGAAGGAATATGGCAACCATTTGATTCCTGTTTCTGGTGATCTCTGAGGACCAAGGACCAAGAATTTGTTCAGCCCTTCCAACCCCACCCCCAGAACCAGCTGCCCCTCCGCACCTGAGCTCTGTTCCTCCTCGTTGGGGAACAGGTCATCCAGAGAGTCTTTGGGGACCTCCCCCTTCTCCTCCTGGGCAGGAAGACAGGGTGAGATCAGGGAAGAGAGGGCGAGGTGCCCAGGTGTCAGTGGCTGGGTGGGAGCTGAGTGTGCTCTGGGCTGCCCCCTCCCTGCTCCCAGGCCCCTCTGCCTGCTGGCCTGTCAGTGGCTGCGGCAGGACTCACGTTGGGGGAGGTGTCCTCATCCAGCTTTCGGATCTGGCTCATGAACAGCAAGTGCTGCTTCTCCTCCTCGAGCTGGGCCACAGCCTGCTCGCTGCGCTGCAGCTTCTGCTGCGTCCCCGCCAGCTCCTCTCGCAGCCACTGGTTCTCCTGCACCAGGCGCCGCACCTGAGCCCGCAGCTTCTGCTTCTCGGACTCTACGGCGCCCAGGTGGCTCGACAGCGCCAGGATCACCTGTGGCAGCAGCGGGAGTGGGTCAGAGCCCTCACCACCCATCGCCCGGCCCTCCTGGGGCCCAGGAAGGGCTGAGCCTGGCCCTGTCTGAGAGAAGCTGCAGGGCTGAGTGACTTGAAGGTCTCCTCTCACCAAGGGAGTTTTCTCACAAGGCCCCAAATAGACCATAGTCCAAGACTGAACCCAGGAGGCTTGGGGATCTCCAACTCCTTCCCTCTGGGGTCAGAAGCCCTGGTTCCCAGACTGGCTTTGCTGGACTCTAAGAAAGTCCATCCCTTTTCCTGGGCCTCCAGCTAGTCCTCTGCAGTGATGGTCCAGCTCCCACTCATTGGCTGATGGTGAACAGGGGGAGCTGGGGTGCTGTGCTTTCCCCGAGCTAGCCATTTTCTTCCTTTGTCTCTCTTGGGGGTTGTACTCAAGGCCCTGCAGCCACAGCCACTACACCACTGCCTCCTGCCCCAGAAACCTGGACAGATGACTGGAAGGCCCCATCCTGACTTCTGCCAAGGCCAGACCCTGCCCTTCTGCAGCCCCCAGGGAGGGATGGGGTACATATACCAGCAGATGGTCCGCGAACCACAGGGCCGGTGAGGAGACCCAGAAGCCTACTCTTAGCCCTACCCTCCCCAACCTGATTCCTTTCCTGAGCTTCCAGGCTCTTCCTGCCTTGAGGCCTTGCACATGCTCCACCCTTGTTTCCATCATTCAATTTCAGAGGCATTTCTGCAGTGAAGCTTCTTCTCTCTCATGCCCCCGGGCCCAGGAAAGCAGGGCACCTTCCACCCCCTCCCCCCAGCATCCTGTTGCCCGTCTGTGCCAGTGCCTGCACACACGGGGGGGGGGGGGGGGGGACGCGACGGGACTGTGTGTTCATCTCTGTATCTGGCAGCCAACCATTGCCCTTCCAGAGGGCCAGGCAGTCTCGGACCCTGCACTTTCTAGTTGATTAGCAAACGCCTAAATGACAAGTGTTTTCACAACCACTAGCTTTATAAAAAACTCCCCTAAACAGCCTGGAAGTGTATACAGCAGATGGCATGATCCCTATTTTAAAGACAAGGAAACCAAGAGGATACCACCTGCTCAGGATTCAGAGCCAGCCAGTCTCTCAGCCAAGATTCGAGGGGACCAAGACTCTTTCCCCCAGAGCCTGACTTCTCCATCTGCATATTGTCCTAGCACAGTGGTCGGCAAACTGCAGGCCCCGAGTGTGGCTCTTCCACAAAATACCACGTGCGGGCGCGCACATACAGTGCGATTGAAACGTCATGGCCACACTCAAGGGGCCAAAGAGCCGCATGTGGCTCGCGAGCCGCAGTTTGCTGACCACTGTCCTAGCAGCCCAAATGAAGAGGGCCAAAACAGAACTCTAATCATGCGGGCTCTCATCCCCTTAACTCGCTCCAACCACGAACCTGGGAGTGACCCTGTGCCCCTCTCTCCCTCACACCGTTCCCAAGTCCTCCTGGACCTACCTCCTGAACATCTACAACTGGCCCCCTTCTCTCCACCCTCATGGCCAACCCTTTAGTCCAAGCCACCATTTCTCATTTGAATTCCAACAGTGGTTTCCAACTACCTCCTACCTGCCTCCATCCTTGACCCACTATAGTTCATTCTCCATACCTCAGCCCCACGGAGACTTTAAAACCTAAGTCATTCTGTGTCCCTTGACTGCTTCAAGCCCTCCACTGTCCCAATGTCCTGAGACTGAAACCCAAACGAGTAAGGCACAGCATGACCTGGCCCTGCCTTCCCCATAGGCCTTTTCTGACCCTCTCTCTCCTGCCCCATGAAGCTCCAGTCACATAGGTCTTTTCTCAAGTCTCCCATTGCAAGATTTTTCCTACCCCAGGACCTTTGCACATGCAACCTCCCCCTCCTCCCTTTTCTGGAGACTAGTCCATTTCTTCCTTCGGGTCTTGGTTTAAATGCCATTCCTCAGAAGTCTTAACCGACTAATAGATAAGACTTCCCATTTAAAGCTACTACAAGATTTTGTTCTTTTCTTTGGAGGATTTATCACCACGTGTTCCTGTCTTCCAAATGGCCTAGAGCAGGAATCTAGTCTGCATCCCTGGCACCTAACACATTGCCTGGCACATAGTAGGTATTTGAAAACTTACCTGTTAATGAGTAAATAAAAGAATGACTGGGGGAGGGAGTAAGGTTTTCCTGTGCCATTCTGTCTTTGCTACCTAGCAGAGAAGCTAGGAACAGGGTTCTACGCGGGGGCTAAAGGATGGCTGTCAGGCTTCTCCCGGGGCGAGGCCCCGTGGAGTCTCCAAAGCCCATTCATGTATCCAGCGGCTCTTTACTGGGGCCCTGCATGGAGCTCAGGGGACAGACGGCGTCCTGCTCGGATTCGGTTCCTACGTCGCCAGAATTCCCCCGGCACCTCCAACCCTCCCTCCTGTCCCCTCCCCGCTCGCACGCCACACAGGCCTACCTGGGCCTCCCCCAGCCCCAGCTCGATGGCTTCCAGGGAGCGGCGCAGGAGGACACAGCGTTCCTGCGAGCCGGGCTCCGCCTCGCCGGCTTCGGGGGCGACCAAGGGGGCGAGAAGGGCGCGATGCTCCCCGCGCAGGGTCTCCAGCCCCTGGATGACGGCTTTGGTGCCCAGCACGATCTCATCCTGGCTCAGCTTCTCCTCTCGCGGGAGCACCATCGTGGCCATGGCCTCGCCGCCTGTGAGGGCGAGGAGGGGGCGGGCAGGCGGGTGCGGGGGCCCCAGCGCCCGCAGGCCCCGGGGTTCGGTAAACACCTCTGTCCTCCGGACACCCGGGGTCCCCGGGGCGCCCCGCTGCCTGGCCCGCAGCCCCCGCCGCGCCTGCGCTTGGCCTCCAGGGGTTGGGCCCCGGGAGAGGCCCGGAGACGCAATGCGGTGGAGAACCGGTGAAGGCTGGGCCCCAGATTCGGCCGGTCCGGGCCGGGCGGTGGGGCGGCCCCAGTCTTCGGGGGGGGGACCCCTTCAGGCAGGGGGGGGCGGGTCCGGAAGGAAGGGTCCCTGCGGGGGATCGTGGGGGCCCCAATTCCCAGGGGGGGAGACCCCCGGCCCCCTTCGGGGAGCGCCAGCCCCCAGCCCCGAACGGGGGGGCCCGGCCCAGGGAGGCCCCTCCCTCCCGTCAGGCCGAAGCTCGGGAAGACCCTTCCCCGGGGAGGCCGGACCCCGGGTTTTCGGTCACCCCCGGGCCCGGCCAAGGGGAAACTCTTCCCAATAGGGCCGGGGGCCCACCCCGACCAGGCCCGGTTTCCCGGCCCCCGGGCCCCCCAAGGCGGGCCCCCCTTCCAGAAGGGGGGTGCCTCGGA
>NW_005871421.1:480250-565350 GCF_000147115.1 Myotis lucifugus | reverse complement strand
GGTCCCGGGAGCCGCCCCCACGCCCCCGCGGCCTCGGCTTCCTCCTCTATCAGCCGCGGGAGCGCGGGGCTCGGGAGACGGCGAGCCTCGGCCACCCGGTACCGCGGCCCGAGGACGGCGAGAGAAACGGAGGCACAGGGGCCCGATCCACAGCGAGAACGGCATCTGTTGGCGTTTACCGAGGGCGCTGCCGCTTTCTAGTCGCGGCGTCAGACGCTTCGGTGCCTTAGAGGATAAAGCCCCTCGGCGCTCGCGAGGACCCGACGGAGCGGGCACTGCTGTCCCCGCATCTCAGCGCTGACCCCCAACCCGACCCCTTCGGAGCTGTTCCTTTCCCTGCGGATTCACCGCACCTTAGGGCTGCTTCGTGGGCTTGGGGAGAAAAGGGTGGCCAAGGGCAGCCGGGCACCTGCCAAACCGAAGACTCGTGGCCTGTGTGTGGACACAGCAGATGCCGTTGACCGGATGAACAGGACCAGGCGATGACGTCATCCGGGGCTCAGCTGAAATATCGCCTCTTCGGAGAGCCCTTCCCTGACTCCCTGCCCGCTCCCCCCACGTGGAGCAGCCCTGCAGTCCACCCCGTGCACCCATGTCCTTCTCTCTCCAGCATGTATCCCTCCCGACATTTTTCCTGTCGGTGTCCTGTCTCCTCCCCAGAATGCAGCCCTGCCGTCGTGTTCACTCCCAGAGCAGCCCCGGCCAGCCACACAGCAGCTCGTTAAGTGTCCGTGTTTAAAAAGGGCAGAAGGGTGCACCTGTTGGCCAGACCCAGGTTTTGGTCTGGTGCTCTGCAGCCCTGGATTGGTGGCCACCCTGGCCCTGCCCTCGGTCGATGTCATTCGTGGGTGCCAGCAGCATAACCACCGGACAGAACCTGCGAAGCAAGGCCTGGTGTCAGTACCAGGGATCTGGGTGTTCCTCCGATCAGGGGGGCTCAGACTCAGATTCCACGAGCTTCGTATGAGAATTTCCTTGGCATCATCTCTGACAGAGACCTGGCCCGGTGCCCCCAGCTTAAGTATGCTACGTCCTGTGGCAGGGAGCTCACCGCCTTCTGCTGTGAGGCTTCCCTAACGGTTAAAAAGGTTTCCCTTAGACAGCCGTCACAGTGCCTTCCTGCAGCGCTCCCCCGCCACACCGCAGCTTTCTTCTGGGAGAGCCACCTGCTGTCTTTTGCCAATGAAGATGTTTGGAGACAGCAATGTTCTCCTCACCCATTTCTGCCCCTTCTCATCCTGAATTCTCTTTTCTGAGTGTAGTTTATCGTTTCTGTCCAGACACTGCTTACAATGTGGTGCTCAGTCCAGGGCCCAGGGATCCAGCAGGGAGTGAACTGCACAGATCACAGAAGGATGGTCCCCTCTTTTTCTTTTCTTTTATATATTTGTATATATTGGTTCCAGAGAGGGAGAGAGAGAGAGAAACATCAATGATGAGAGAGAGTCTTTCACCAGCTGCCTCCTGCAGGCCCCCTACTAAGGATCAAGCCCGCAAACCCGGGCATGTGCCTTGACTGGAATTGGACCCGGGACTCTTCAGTCCGCAGGCCGACACTCTATCCACTGAGCCAGACCAGCTAGGGCTGGTCCCCTCTGAATGAACCTGTCCACTGTGAAGCTACGAGTCAGGCTGACCTTGACAACCACCACACCATGTCTGCCGAGGGTAAGCTTGTCAGCTAAAACCCCAGATTGTGTGTGTCCCAGCTCTATCCAGTTTCTTCTCCCCAGTCCTGTGCTTCTGCCAATGATTTTCCCCCAGTGATTTTGTTGTTGTTAATCCTCACCCGAGGATGCTCTTTTCATTGATTTTTTTTTTTATAGAGTGGAAGGGACAGGAAGACAGAGAGAAACATCAGTGTGAGAGAGACACATCAATAGGTTGTCTTCCACATGTGTCCCGACCGGGGACCAGGGATTGAGCCTGCAACTAATGTAGGTGCCCTTGACCAGAATTGAACCCGAGATCCTTTTGTCTGAGGCAAACACTCTAACCACTAAACAACACAGGTCAGGGCCTCAGTTATTTTTAAAGCTAGTAATTAATATAGTCATATAATGAAAAACTCAAAAGGCAGACACAAGTTACGATGAAATTAAGTTCTCTTTTTTTTAATCCTCACCTGAGGGTCTTTTTTCCATTGATTTTCAGAGAGAGTGGAAGAGAGAGGGAAAGACAGAGAGAAACACATCAATTAGTTGCCTCTTGCACTCGCCCTGACCAGGGCGCCGGGCCAGGGAGGAGCCTGCAACCTAGGTACGTGCCCTTGACCTTGACCGGAATCAAACCCAGGACCCTTCAGTCTGCAGGCCGACACTCTATCCACTGAGCCAAACTGGCTAGAGCTGAAGTTCTTTATTTTGACCACTGTCCTCAGCCATGCAGCTTGTCTGCCCAGAAGCACCTGCTGTTACCAGTTTGCGCATCCATCAGTTGTGTGTGCAGAATTGTGTTTATCCTTGTCAGTTTCCTTTGGTCAGTTCCTTCAGCGCTCTGAAGACAGGAGTCTTTCGCATTTGGGGTCTGCGGACTTTCAGCCCTCACACTGGCCCCTCTCCCAGAGGCGCTCTGGCCGCAGTGTGATAAGCCTGCCTCTGTTACGGAGGCCCCACAAGCCATGGCTGCACTCCCAGTTTGCCTACAAGTTCACAGGGAGGAAACGGAATCCGGAACCCAGGGCATCTTTGGTTCAGAATCTTTGGTGAAGAAACTGATAGAAGGCTCTCCTTCTTGAGATGGGGATTTGGTGGTGCCAGGCCCTATTTTAAAACTTCAGCGGTGCCTGTGATGTGTACCCTAGGTCAAAAGCCTCTGCTTCATTTTATAAGGAAACAGGCCCAGAGAGGGGAAAGCAGCTGCATGAGGTGAGACAGTGTGATGTTCCCGGGAAGCTCAGTGATCACTGTCCTTCCCTAATCTAGAGTCCAGGTCATTTTGTACCAGCGTGTGAGAGACAACACTGACCGCACGAGTAGAGGTCCAGAGAACGAGGTCAAGGTGCTTGTTCACACCTGCACACAGCCTCAGGCAGTTTCACCCAGAGGCACTGCGCCTGCGTGCCACACGCACACCTCCACATTTGTGGGTTTCTAGGCACTCAAGGTGTCAACTACACATGGCCGAGTACAAACACATACCCACAAATCCTGCTTTCTTCCCTTGTGGGTTCTCTCTAACAAAGAAGCTCTTTTTTTAAATATATTTTTATTGATTTCAGAGAGGGAAGGAGAGGGACAGAGAGATAGAAACATCAATGATGAGAGAGAACCATTGATCGGAACCCGCAACCTGGGCATGTGCCCTTGACGAGGATCGAACCTGAGACTCTGCCCTTGACGAGGATTGAACCTGAGACTCTTCAGTCCGCAGGCCAACACTCTATCCACTGAGCCAAACCAGCTAGGGCTGGAAATGACGTTTGCTGGGCTCTTGTTCCGGCCTCTCCGCTAATTCCCTGCAGGCTTTGTGGTTTCTCTGAGATTCTCTCTGGGCACCTGGCCCTGCTCCTCCCTGCCTGCCGGGTGGAGGAAGGCTGGGCCAGCCCTGCTGCTTCTCAGCCTCTTATCTTGCTTTCAGTGCTTGACCTTGCATGTGTCCACGCCTTTTCAACTCTCGGCTTTTTATCTTGTCCCTGAGGATTATACTGTGAATCTCGCACAGGAAGGGACTGTAACTTCATCTGCTCTGTTCTGCACACCCCTTTTTGCCTCCCCACGCCCCCCCCCCCGCCCCCAGGCTGGTCCCCTGCCAGGCTGCTGGTAGGTGCTCCGTTAGGGAGAGGAAAGGAAGGAGCCTATAGTCAGCGGTGATTCAGCTCCTTATGCCATTTTCCACAGAGCTCATCGGCTCACCCCACCAGTCCCAAGCCTGGGGAAGTCGTTCTTGCTACTTTTAATATTGTTTCCTCCCTGAAAATCCCTCCCTCTGCTTCCCCAGGGGAAGCCTTGGATTCTCAGAAGCACACACTTCACTGAAGTCTGCTTTCTTAAATGATTCTTTTCCCCTTGGCTAGCTTCATGCCTTTATTTATTTATTTTTTTAAAATCCTCACCCAAGGATATTTTTTAAAGAGAGGAGGAGGAGGAGGAGGAGGAGGAGGAGGAGAGAGAGAAACATTGACACATCAATTGGTTGCCTCCTGCACATGCCCTGACAGGGGCTGGGGACGAACCTGAAACTGAGGTATGTCCCCTTGGCAGGAATCGAAACCCTAGCCCCTTCCGTCCATGAGCTGACGCTCTAACCGCTGAGCAAAACTGGCCAGGCCACTCCTTTTTTGAAGTGGCTGGGGTCATCCCCACCCTGAAACATCCGGGAGGTCACTCATAAATGATCAAGACTGGAGTCTCCTTAAAGTTCATGTGTCCCCACGGATTGCACATCTCACTGCTTCCTGAGGGGCCTGTGCCACTGTGAACACCTCTGGTTGTGTTTTTTCTGCTACTGAGTCTGCTCAGAGCTCCCCTGAGAGGCTCCTGGCTCCTGTCCTGGCAGCCACATGGCAAAGCTGCACCTCTCCTCCCAGCTGGACTAGAAGGGTCCCGCCTGCTCAGTGGGGTCAGATGAGCTAAGTTCAAAGCCATGTTTCTCCACTTGCTGGCTGTGCAGACTTACCCATATTATTACTTTATCTGTTTCCTCATCTGTAGAATGAGGTTCCTAATACTCTATCTACCTTGTTGGGTCCTCAAGAGAACAGTGGCTCTGGTTGAGCATCAACCTATGGACCAGGAAGTCACAGTTCAATTCCCAGTCGGGGCACATGCCCAAGTTGCAGGTCCGATCCCCAGTGTGGGCATGCAGGAGGCAGCTGATTGATGATTCTGCCATCATTGATGTTTCTGTCTCTCTCCCTCTCCCTTCCTCTCTGAAGTCATAGAAATATATTTTAAAAAATAAAATTAAAAAAAGAATGGAATAAGTAGCAGAGTTCAGATATTAATTTTATGCTTTGTACCTATCAGACACTATTCCTCATAGTTATTATCACTACTGAACAGATCCGGTGCTAGTGAGTGGACAGTGGGGAGAAAAATATGAAATGGAAGGCAATCTCTGTGTACGGTGGTGTTGGAGAGAAAACACACTCAGAACGAAAGTGAGCAGCAGAAAGAAAACAAGTCTGAATATAACAAGTTTGGTGCTGGATGTAGGTGCCCTACATGGTCAAGATGGCGGGAGCTCAGCCTGGCGGGGGGCGATCTCACCTCTGCCCAAGGTCGGCTCTCCCACATGCCTAGGAAGCCCAGCTCTCCATTCAGCCCCGATCACTCCCCTGAGCTCCATCCAGACCTAGATATTCAACTCCAGTTGGATGCCCACCTGTGAATAGCACATCACCTCACCCCAAACCTCTCACCTCCCAGGATGTCCCACCATCTGCCCATTTGCCCGCGGCAGATGGTCAGTCCCCATCCTCGGCTCTTTCTCCTGTGATTCTATTTCTTAACCAGCCTGTTGATTCCACCTCTTAAATAAGGCTCAAGTCTCCATTTTCCCACCTCTTCTACCCTGCCTTAGCCTATGTCTTGGCCACATCTTTTCTGAATTGCTGTCACTCCCTTCCAACTCTTCTGGTCTCCAGTTTCATTTCCTTCCACTGTTGTAGCAGGTGATCTTTCTAAAGTCCATCGCCTTACCTTTCTGCCTAAAACCCTTTCTTGGCCCTGCACTGGTCTCAGGGTAAAGTGCACAGTCTATGCCATGCACAGAGCAGTAATGATCACAGCTACAAGGCTCCTCAGTGCCCTGGCTGCTTCCTGTCCCTCTGCCCTCTCACTATCCCCATTGCTTTTCAGCCACACTAACCACCTGTGGGTCTCAGAATGGGCCAGACTCTCTTATCTCTGGTTGTTGCAAATTTTATACTCAGAACATCCATCGTGTTGGGCATCTTTTGCTCAGGTGTCATTTCCTTTGAGACATCTTCCCGGACACCCCCTCCCAGGCTGCATTAGATGCCCGCCCCCCACCCCCCCCCGTGGGCTGCCGTGCAACCTGCTGGCTGTGTGGCAATTGTCTATTTGTCTGTCTCCCCTGCTAGCCTCGGAGTTCTCCTAAAGGTAAGGACCCAACCCTGTGTCCATCCTGGTACCACCACACCTAGGACAGGAGTGGCCCACAGTAGGACTTCATACACATAGGACACAGGGATGGGTGGGAAGTTGGTATCTGAGTTGAGTCCTGAGAGGTGGTCTGGAATCTGATGAGCCGTGTTAGAAACCTGGCTCCCTCTCCCCCAGTCTGTGTGCCTTGGACAAGTGACAGAACCCCGACTCATTCTTTTAGCTAGCCGAGTGTTTGCCAGATCCAGAGTGATGGGTGCTGGAGACGCAGCAAGAGTCAGCCCAGTCCCTCCCCGCCTGGAACCCTTGTTCTAATGTGCTACAAAGACATTATGGCAGGTGACAGCTTTGGGCTGGGTGGTCGGGAAAGCCTTTCTGAGGAGGTGATGAGTAGGTGAAGGGGGTAAGTGTGGGGCAGTGAGAGCACGTTAAGGCCCGTGTGCAGGGAGGGGGGATCTGATTATTGAAATGTCAGTGTTGGCTGAAGGATGAAACATGCAACCCAGGGACATGCCCCTGACCAGGAATTGAGCCCGTGCATGCTGCTGACACTCTACCACTGAGCCATACCAGCCAGGGCTGATTAACAAAAGGCTCTTGTGTGTAGAACAGACTCCTGGAAGAGCAGCTGGAAGCCAAGATAATGCGGAGCCTTTGCCACAGTGAAAGCAGTGAGGACCGCTGGGTTCTGGATCTGCCTTAAGGGAAGGCCAATAGGATCTGCTTGGGGACTGGCTGTTGGGTATGAGAACAAGAGGAGTCAAGGACAATTTCAAGTTGTTTTGCCTCAGTTATTGAAGACACGTAGAGAGGAAGCAGTTGCCAGATGGAACCTTTTCCCATCGCAGCGCTTGGACGCCAGATGGAGGGGAGCACTTTCGTTGTCCAGTGTTTCAGTACAGTTGTATAGAGCACCCTGTTATGGGGAGGGCCTCGGAGAACTAGTTCGGCAAGTGCGACGAAGAGCAGTGCTGGACCGGAGGTCAAGGAGAAAAGTGATTTCTAGCAGGGAGTGTGCACGTGGAATGCTACTGATGGGCCACACAAGAAAACAGACCCTTGGATTTGGCAGCCCAGGCCATCGGTGACCTTGGTAAGAGGACTTTTAGAAAACAGCCAGAAGGAGTGGGAGGTGGGGGGGGGGGAGGGGAGTGTGGAGAAAGGGAGAGCGAACAAACTCTAGGGGAGCAGCCATGGTGTGACAAACTGAGGGTATCAAGAATCAGGGATGTAGCTCTGGCTAGTGTGGCTCAGTTGGAGCGTACACCAAAAAGGTTTTGGGTTTGGTTCCCGGTCAGGGTACATACCCAAGTTGTGGGTTCGATCCCTAGTCGGGGTGCATATGGGAGGCAACCAATCAATGTTTCTCTCTCACATCGATGATTCTCTCTCTCTCTCCCTCTCCCTTCCTCTCTCTAAAATCAATGAAAACAAGCCCTAGCCAGGTAGCTCAGTTGGTTAGAACATCGTCCCAATATGCCCAGGTTGTGGGTTCAATCCCTGGCCAGGGCACATACAAGAAGCAACCTAATAGATGCATAAATAAGTGGAACAACAAAACCATGTTTCTCTCCAGGCAAAGAGTTTCCCTAGAATGAACAAATAAAAATAAAAAAATAAAATAAAATCAGTAAAAACATATCCTCAGGTAAAGACTAAAAAAAAAAAGAAGAATCAGAGAAGTGGTTGCTGCCGTGTAAAGACACAGAACACGGTCATCTGTGACCGGAGAGAGCTGTCACCAGAACCCAACCTGCTGGCACCCTGATCTGACTTCCAGCCTTCTGAACTGTAAGAAATAAATACTTGTTTTTATAAGAAAAAACATCAGAGAAGTTGTTTGTAACACGGGAGCTATTACTGTGTGTTTGTGAAAGAGCCACAGAGAATGGGAAGGGCTGGTGCATGAGTGAAGCCCTGGAGGTGGGAGGGGCCATGGGTGGGAGCAGAGGAGGTTGATGGTCACAGGCAGAGGCGGAGGCCCTGGAGTAGATGCAGGTAGGCTGCAGAAGTTCATGCCTCCTCCTTCCTCTCATCTCCCCATCACCCTCTTCTCAGTTCTGTGCTGGAACCTGAGAGGGTGAGGAGCTGGGACCCCAGTCCACCTGCCCCACACCCCTCCAGCGTGGGACTCCCACAGGGCTCCCAGGTGCCCACCACCTCCGCCATCCGCTGCCTGCTCCCAGGAAGGCCTCCGGTAGGCCTGTTCACGCTGCCTGAGGAACACTCATGTTCTCTCGTCACCTCAGACACATCTGTGGTGTTCCTCTCACCGACCAGGTTGTACACCTTGTTTGACAACTAATGTGCAGGCTGCATTCTGGGACACTTCATAGACCTCACTTGATTGTCCCCCTGGGGAGGCAGGACTAGTTCCATTTTTTTTTCTTAAAATATATTTTTATTGATTTCAGAGAGGAAGGGAGAGGGAAAGAGAGAGAAACACTTATTGGCTGCCTCCTGCACACCTGCCACTGGGGATGGAGCTTACAACCTGGGCATGTGCCCTGACCGGGAATCGAACCGTGACCTCCTGGTTCATAGGTCAATGCTGAACCACTGAGCCACGCCAGCCGGGCCTAGTTCCATTTTCTAGGCTGAGTTTGCATAGAGCCAAACCCCTATTAAGTCATCTGGCCACAGGAGCTTGGGGAGCCAGTGACCGCCTGCCCCACTTGGCCGCCCACCCCTCTGTGGTTGTGCGCAGGGTGTGGATGCCAAGCCCCCCATCTGGGCACTTGTTCACAAGAGGAGGCTTGGCGTGCAGGCCTGTCCTGGGAGCAGGGGGTAGGGCTGTCTGCCATGCTAAGGTTAAGGGCGGCAGGAGGGCCTCAGTGATGGACCCCAGCCCCACCCCTCCACCTGCAGAGGCAGAGCCCTTTGACCTCAGACTTCACCAACAGCCAGAAACTAGGAGTCAGCCTGGTAGGGGAAGAAGCCAAGTGCCAATCTTCAATCAGAAGAGAACCCGCAACATGTTGCTATCTTGGGAGGTGGGTTTGGGAATGCTGAATCCCAGGGAAAAAGGGGACTTCAGTGGGAATGGTTATTTCTGTTTCTGATTTCTGCTCGCCCCCTACTGACAAGACACCTTCCTGCCTGTTTTACAATGAAGAACATGGGATTTGCTTCTTTCCAAAGCCAGTTCCTGGTTGATTTTGAGCCAAGTTGGCTGAACTGTGCAGAGGGGTGGGGGTTGGACAGACTGTCTCACAGCGAGAGGCAAATAAGTCCAAGGCTTGCTAGTTGGTAAGAAATCAATTTATTGAATGAAAAAGGCAGCATCCACTCAGTCCCTCCCACTCCACCCTCTCGGGGCAGGACAGTGGCACAGCCCAGGAGATGCTCTGGGTAGCGGGGCTGAGCCGTGGGTCAGGGCTGGAGGAGTCTGAGGGTGGTATGGAGAATGAGAAAGACAGTTTTCAAAAGGAAGTTATGTGCAAACTTCTGGAAGGGGTGAGGGCAACAGTAAAGTTCTGGAGGTGCTGGTGGGGGATGGAGGGACTCAGTGTGCCTCAGCCTCTTTGGAGAAGGCTGATGGTCGAGGCTGAGGGGCTCAGACCCTGAGTCCCCGGTGAGGGAAGGAATGGAGCCTGCTGGAGGGACCCCGGGCTGGGAGGCTGGGGTCTCAGCCCAAACCAGGGGCCCAGGAGCGAGGCGGGAAGTACAGGACCAGAGAAAGGAGACAAATGGACATGAGTGGGAACAGGGGGTGAAGGGGCTGGGGGCCACAGACAGTACACTGTGGGGGTCTGTCTCCCAGCTCTGCAGAGTCCAGCGTTTCAGGAAGAGGCAGAGCTGTGCTGGGTGAAGGGGCGGGAGCAGAGGGAGAGTCATCAACAAGGGAAGCCACGGGGCAGGGACCAGAGCCCAGGTGCGTCACATGCACTACCGAGACCGGCCGTGCAGAGGACCAAAGAAATGCTCAGGACACAGGCCACAGCTACAGGGGACTTGGGGGTGGTGAGGCAATGTGTGTGGGCAGACCAGGAAGGCCACTCCGTCGTAGAAATACACAGCATCGCCACAGAAATGCTGTCCGGGGGTGAGGGAGGGGTGGGAGCTGCCCGTGACTGGAGGGGAGGGATCCCGGAGGCTCAGACTGAGCAGCAACTGACAGCTGGGCTGTAGAAAACAGGGGGACTGGACTCCCTGCTCAGGATTCCAGGTAGCCTATTTCCAGGAAGGGGACCAGTGCCACTGGGGAAAAGAGGTTGGAAGTCAGGCGAAGGCAGGCCAGGAGGACTCAATTCCAGGGACTGGCACCAGAAAGCAAAATCAACATGCCTCGGGCCAGCGGGAGGAAGGAAGAGGTGGAAAAAAGGAGGGAGGGCTCTGCCCAGGATGAGCCTGAGCAGTGGGATGGGGGCAGCATCCCCAGTGGTAGTGTCCTTCAGGACTAGGCAAGGGAGATGCAGGCCCCAGGGCCAGGAAAGGGGGTGCTGGACCTGGGCCTGCTGCCCCCCTTGCCCGCAGGCAGTGCCAGGAAACAGTGCCCTTAGGTGGTCTTGCTGCCACTGAACAGTCCCACTGGAAAGTGCTTGACATGGGTGGGCCACTGGGCCGCCAGCTGGAAGAACTTGATGTCACTCCACTCAACTCCGTCGATGGACACTGGGGTGACAGGAGAAGGGAGGTGTGACCAGGACCACTAAGCCATCTTCCTAGGGTCCCTGGGGGGGAGGGCAGCACCTCCCTGCCCCACAGTCCCTTGTCCCCCTGTCCCGGCTGCACCCACCTCTCAGCATGGTCTGCTGCTGCTTGGCAGAGCAAATGAGGCGACTGATGCCTTCGATGACCTGGCTCTTAGAATCTACCTCCTTTTCTCGAGGTTTCTTGCTCAGGAAGATGGTGGGAACTGGAAAGCAAGCAGGAACCCATCTGTCACAGCCCCTGGTAAAGCAGCCAATCCTCTCCTCCCCCACTACTTCCCTTTCTTCTGTGGGAAGGGGAAGTGATTTGCAAAAAGCCAATCCTTCGTCCCAGGTTCCCAGGATCTTGGAGTTCCTGCCCTGTCCCAGCACGGGCCTCTCCCACACCCCAGGCTACATCGTCATGTGTAATGAGGAACTGGGCCCAGATGGCCTCTGAAGTCCCTTCCAGCTCCATATCCTAGGCAGCCTGGGGGGAGCTCGCAGGCCGTGCAGGGCTGGGCTTTCTACCAGTTCTGCCTGTGTTTGCACCAGCTCTGCCTGGGCTGTGGGCCTTGTTCCATTCCTGCTTGAGGAGTGGCAAGAACCGGAGGGCACTGCTGGGCCAACAGGCCTCCCGCCTCAGGCCAGTCTCAGGGGCGCAGATGCAGGTTTTGGCACAGACCCTACCTACCGCCCCCTCAGGGATCTCTGTGGAACAGAGGTATGAACAGGCCCAGTTGCTTTGGGGTGCTGGAGGGAGGGTCCAGCAGATGAAGGAAGCCTCTGTCCTGGCAGCTGGGGAGGTGGGGTGCTAGGAGGGCCCTAGAGTCACCTGGGCCACTGCAGGTACACAGCCAGACCTGCAGGTTTACAACCAAAACTGACAGCAGTGAGTGCTGCCCAGCACTGGCCTGGTTGTGTGGATTCGTGCCTGAGTCTCCCAGAGTGCAGGATCCAGGGCCACTCCAACTCTTCCTCTGGTGCCTTAAGCCACCCCTCTTACCTGGAATGGGCTGTATTCTCCATAAGTCTCTCCACCCCCCCACCCCCCCGCAGGACATGTTTTTATTTATTTTAGAGAGGGAGGGGAAGGGAGAGAGAGAAAGAAACATCAATGTGAGAGAGAACCCAGGGATCGAACCCACAACCCTTTGGTGTATGGGATGATGTTCCAACCAACTGGGCCACTTGGCCAGGGCTCCCCTTTACTTTAAGGCTTGAGCGGCCTCCAGGGTGTGGTGTGAATGCTGCTCCAAGGGGTCACGTGATCTTGGGGCTGTGGCATGGAGGTGTCCTCCTCTGTCACCCCGTCTATCCCTGAGGGCAGTGGCCGAAAGGCTCCCTTCCTATGGCAGCACTAGCTGCCTTGGTCCCAGAGGTGTTGATGCTCAGTAGACAGGGACCAATGACTCACTGGGGACCATTCCTTCGTTACACAGGAATGGTCTTGTCCCACAAGGTGAGGCAGGACCCCTGGGGACCATATGATACTCGCACTGCTTCACCCTCATCCAAGGTCTCTCAGAAGCAGATTCCGGTCCAGACCCTGAGCGAGGAGACGAGTAGGTCTGGTGGCCCTGATCGTCCCTGGCCTCAGATGTCACTTGCCTTTCTTGTTCTTCTCTTTGGTGACCACGGTCATGGCCATGGTGCTGGAGAGCTGGGCCTCCCCACCATGGGGCAGGCGGGAGACCTGCACTGAGCGGAAGACACTCTTGAGGGTGTTCTTGGAGCTGGCATCTCTCTTGTCACCTTCCCTCCTCCGCTCGCCGGGGTGGCCGAGCCAGTAGTCCACCTGGAGGCCAATCACGTCCCCATACGGGCTGCTGGGGCTCCTGGAGAAGGGAGCAATAATGGAGAGTAGGTTCTGCCCTCAATTCCCAACTACATGGCCAGGTGGGGGTGGGGGGCTGAGTGGGGACCGCCAGGCTGTGGGAGGGGTGAGAGGTGGCTGACCAAGTGGCTCCAGGGTCCCTCTAGTCTCACAGAAGTGGCTCATGAGGGAGTGAGAGGCTGATCTGAGGAGAAAGCCAGGAGAGGGCGAAGACTGGGATCACTGTGAGGGAAGCAATGAGGGAGGAGGAAACAGAAGATGCTTTATGGAGGAAAAAGGTGTGTGCATACACACACGTGTGCACACACACCAAGCAAAACCGGCCAGAGGTCAGAGGTTAGGTGGGGCAGAGGCGGCAGCACGGCTGTAGCAGCCCTGGGAAGCGGATGGAGGCTGACCTGCAGCTCTCTTGCTCCTGGCACTTCTAGCACAGGGATAATTTTAGCTCCAAGGAGAAAAAGAGCTGATGTTTTCTTGAAAGGAGGCGTCAGACACAATAGGAACATAGGCTACAAAGTCATCTGACATTTCTCTTTCTGCCTGGTTTCAGCGGTGCTCGGAAGTATAAGCTTAAACTGGCAGGGGCTGATCCCAGGCCCCCCAGGAAGCCTGGAACCCGGATCACTGGGACCACATGTGGGATTTCCTCCTTTTTCTGCTCTGGCCCTTCACGGAGGGAAATGAAAAGGGGGAGAGGGTGGAGAACGGGGTTAGGCAGGCTTCTCGCCATCTAAGAGCACTTCAGACTCCTCAGGGGCCACTGTCACTGGTGGTTCTGGAAAAGCCGCTGGCCAGGCCTACCCTCTCTGTTGCTACAAGGACCATCATCAGAGGGAAGAGAAAGAGGCGGAGGCTGCAGGAAGGGAAACGGAGGGAGGAGCAGCAGGAGCACCTTTCTGTTCCTGACCCAGGCCAGCTCCTCTCCCACCTCAGAGCCTGTCCCCTTGCTCCCCCGACAGAGCGCCTGCTCCTCTGCCCCGAGGCTCAGCGGGACAGCTGCCTGCAGAAGCCTCCCTGACCATGGGCTCTAAATCTTGGATCCTAAAGAAATTCCTTCTCCTTCCTAACCAACCCCCCTCACCCAACATACTTCCCACGGCACCCCCTGCAATCCATGCAGTTTGAATTTCTGTGTTGCTTTGACCTTGCCGGGGCCCAGGAGCCTGAGCTCCAGGACAGGGGACTGCCTGTCTCAGTCACAGCGACAGCTCCATTGCGCTGATGGACAGACTGTAAACATGAAAGACAGCAGCACCTCCCCTGTGCCAGGCACACACTGTGACCCGACTACTTCACCTCTCTCACAGGTCGGAAATGAAGCTTAGCAACTTGTCCAAGGCACAAAGATTCTTTGCTTGACCCAACTTCAGTCAGGCTCCCGAATCTTCTCTAGATCCACCTGTGCACTTCCTTATAAAATCCAGTTTTAGCAAAAACCTTGCTAAGTCACCTAGCAAGAACCTCCACCATCCATATCTGATCAGGTTCCACGCCCCCGCCCCCCACCCCAGGAGATGTCAGATGCCTTGACTTGTCTTCATCAAGAGTCCTATGAGGTCAGTTTAGCCAGAATCTCCCACCCCTGATGCTTCCTCTAGTAACTTTCCACTCACTGACCCCCACCGCTTCTTGGCTACAAATCCGCACTTGTTTATGCTGTATTTGAGATGAGCCCCATCTCTCTCCCCATCATAGTGATTCCTATCCCTATCAAGACAGCCCCCCTTTGAATAAAGTCATAAAGGCTCCCTCACGGTGCTGTAAGTGTCACTGACTATAACACGGAACCGCAGCTCAAACCCAGGTGGGTCCGACTCTCATGCTCACTCTTTCCACCACGCTGGGCAGAATCAAGACAAGACGTGCGCACAGCGCTTTACAGGCTACAAAGGGCCCCTCAGTCAACCCTGCAACTGCGAGGCAGACAGAGCTGTGTGATGAGTTGCCCAGCCAGTGACCTAAGTCTCTGAATTCTAATTAGTGTTCTCACCACCATACTACCCTCTAAACTCAGTGTGCTGCCACTGTGCCACGATGCCGCAGGATAGGGAAGTCCTGGACCCTGAGGGAGGGACATGCAGGAAAGACAGGTGCAGGTGAGAGCCTTACCCCACAACGGCGAGGGCACTGCTCATGGACGGGGAGGAAGGAGGGGTGGCCGTGGCATCTCGACTTAGGCCTGAGCTGGAGGGCGGGGATGTGGAGGGCACAGTAAGGCTGACCACAGGTGCGTCGTCCCCTTCGCCTGTTGGGTGACAAACACAGTTGGCCAGAGGAAGCCACTCCTGACCAGTTGGTGGCAGTGGTTGAGGTAGCCCCCGTCTCAGTGGCAGCCTGCTCTCCTTTGGGCCTTAGATACCTGCCCTCCATCCCCTGCCACCGCTTCACTGGGGAGTGAGGGTACCAGCGCTCCTGCTCAAACTCTACACCCAAAGTCTTCACCTCTGGCCTGCTGGCCTCACTCGGTAGAAGCAGAGGGGTCCCAGCTCACCTGTAGCAGGAGAGTCTTCCACCAGCCCCACCTTCACCACCTGGGAGAAAAGGAGACACCAAAGCTGCACCCAACTAGAAGCAGATGGTTGAGAACAACAGCCCTTACTATACACTATTTCCATGGTTGGCAAACAGTGGCTCGCGAGCCACATGCGGCTCTTTGGCCCCTTGAGTGTGGCTCTTCTACAAAATACCACGTGCGGGTGCGCACGTACAGTGCGATTGAAACTTCGTGGCCCATGTGCAGAAGTCAGTATTTTGTAGAAGAGCCAGACTCAAGGGGCCAAAGAGCCGCATGTGGCTTGCGAGCCATGGTTTGCTGAGCCGCAGTTTGCCGACCACTGCACTATTTGATTGTGGGCTTTTAAAATCTTTGCAAATCCAGAGCAGCCCAGAAGTGTGAGATGTGAAAATACCAGTTCCAAAAAACGAGGTGGGGCCCCAGGAGACCTCACGCTCTTCACTAGGGATAAGGGCCAGCAGGAACCATTTCCATGTCCTGATCTCCTTTTGTCTAAAAGATCACAAGGGTGGGAGGACATCTTCTCAAATCAGAGAGAGAAATGAAGAGCCACCCTGAGAAAGCGGGGAGACAGTGTGGCAGGGGAGGAGCTCTCTGCACCTGCCTGTTGCAGCAAGCCAAGGGAAGACGCAGCCATGTGACACCTGCTCCCTCCTTTCCAGACTTCCTGGAATCTGGAGGAATACTAGTGAGGCGGGGGGTGGGGGGGGGGTCCCAGCTTCAACCCCCGGGAGGCAGTGGGGTCCACTCCAGCTTCCCAAATAATTTTAGATGGCGCATAGTGAATTCTGGGAAGGATAGAGGGCGCCCTCCAGTGGCCAGAAAAGAGCAAAGCTAGAGACAGACCATTTGTCACAGCTGTGATATCAAGGGACTCAAGTCCTGTGTACTGGCAGGCGGGGGGCCTACCACCTGGCAGAGGCTCAGCAGAACTGGGAGGCCACAGAAGGTGGACCCTGAGGACTGGCGTGAAGTGGAGATCATGCCCAGATGGTCCCCTTGAGGCTGGCTGCTTAGAACATAATGCTGCCATTCTTAGAATTTTCTATGCATTTAGACCCAGTAAGTAACACATCGTTACTCAGAGCTTCCTGGATATGACTCCTTTTGCTTCCCTGGCATTGAAAGATGCTGTCACCAACTTTGTTTGAATTTTAGATTTTTTTATATCCCTCTCTTGGCTGTGAGGCCAGAGTGGGCAGCGATCGGCAGCTCCATGATGATGTGAGTCATACCGTCACCCAGGCTACAGGCCACGGTCTGGGGCCTCCAACACGATTATTGGAGCAACTCCAGTGGCAAATGGGGACTGACTGGACTAGCCAGAAGGGAGGCTGTGTAAGGTATGAGAAAGGACCAGTGAATATGCCTAGGGTCAGCCATCTCCCAAGACCGCTCAAGACATCTAGAATCTGGGCCGAGCAGAGAAGAGGGACAGTGGGAGCTGGCCCTCACCTGCCCCTTCGCCCAGAAGCTAGGAGAGTCCTCAAGGAGACTATGCAAAAAGATACGAGCTGATCTGGAAGGGAAATGTGAACATCCCGTACATGGAAACCCGAGTTTCAGCCATGCTTCTGTGGTATGGCCTGGCCCCGGCAGATCAGCTCTGTCCCCTCGGGGCTCCCTCTCTTGGTAAGTCTGTCTTGTGGCCCAGTCACACCAAATGAACCAAAGATCAGTACCACTGACACCAAAGAAGTCCATGACGTGTTCCGTGTGTTTTCAAAATCCACTGGTATAGAGATTCTCCCTTGACTACACAGGAGGGGACAGAAGAGACCCTTATTCTCAGTGGTCTATCTGACCCTAAAGATGGAAACAAGCTACTTCTTAGACTTCTCTTCAGAATATCACTTCTCATTCCTTGTATGGGGCTGTCCTGTGCACTGTGGGATGTCAGCAGCATCCTGGTCTCTACCCACTAAATGCCAGTAGCACCCCCACTCCCAGCTGTGAGAACCTAAAATGTCTCAGACATTGCCAGATGTCTGGGGGAGAACCGCCCCCAGATGAGAACCACTGTCTAGATGAGTCTGCTGTGTGTGTGTGCGCACACATGCATGCGTGTGGCGAGGACAGGCAGGTGGGGGGAATGGGTGGGGCAGAGAGGAGAGACAGTCAGTACTCACGCCAATGAAGGGGATAAACTTCTGATACGAGTCTTCATCAGGGCTGTTGGGAGAGACAAGAGAGCTCCACAGTTACTGCGTGGAGAGCTTTTCACGTCTTATGGCAGCGTTCAGGGACCCAGACACGACTACATGACATCTTCCCATCAGGTTCCAGGATGGCACGAGGAGCCACAAAATGGAGGCAAAAGACCCGATTCTGCACACTAGACCCCCTGCTCCCACTTCTGAGTGTCAGTCCCTGGGATGGGCTTCTCTGTACTGAGGACACCCAGATGGGTGTAGAGGCCCAGGGCAAGGGAGCACGGGCCTGAATGGGAGGCAGCAAAAACACTGACTCTCTCTATCTTTCACATTTTCCTGGGTTCCTACACCGGGAAATGGTAGGAAGGAAAATGTGAAAAAGCAAAGAAGATTCAAGATTGACCTAAGCCACCCCAGCTGTAAGAAATGCCCCAAAGAGAAACTTACAACTTATGCCTGCAGGTCAGCATGGCTTCAGCCACAGGAAGCTGGTGCGTCACACCCGCGCCGTTGATGTACTGCATCACTCGCCCCACTACGTCCAGTTGCTCTGCAGAAAAGCCAGGAGATAACACCGATGGAGTTTAGTAGGCAGACCCGACAACCCGCTTAGAGAGACCCACGGGAAGACCTGGGAGTGGAGGAAGAAAAAGGGTTCCAAAGACCTGATGTTTTGTTTTGTTTTTAAATCTACATATATAAAAGGCTACTATGCAAAGTGTCCCCTTGGGAATTCAACCAGGAGACTGTGAATTAGATAGCTCGCTATGACGTGTGCTGACCACCAGGGGGTGGTGCAGAATGAAGGAAGGCCCCAATCGGCCCTGATCACCCACCAGGCCTAGGGACCCTACAGGTGCAAGATTTCGTGCACTGGGCCTCTAGTTAAATATATTTTAATTGATTTCAGAGAGGAAGAGAGAGGGAGAGGTAAAACATCAATGATGAAAGAGAATCACTGATCAGCTGCCTCCTGTACGCCCTCTACTGGGGATCGAGCCTGCAACCCAGGCATGTGCCCTTGACCAGAATCAAACCCAGGACACTTTAGTCCATAGGCTGACACTCTATCTGCTGAGCCAAACCGGCCAGGGCTGATGGTTCTGACTAAATGCACAATAGACCAAAGCACTGTCCTTTCTCTTCCAACCCGTCTTGCTCTTTCCCAGGCTAACCACGCTCCAGCCTCCATCTTTGCTCATACCAACCTCGTAACCCAAAGAATCCCCTCTTCTCTAGTAATCTGTGCCCATCACTTCCTTCAAGGTCTGAGGAAGCATTTGCCATCTCAGCCTCGCAGACCTCCATCTCGCTCCAATCCCTGCCACCTTACTCTGCATTTCAGGATAATATGGCTGGTGTGTTATTCATGTATCAACAGATAGCTCAGGAGCTATTTTCTGCTTATATCTCATCTGTACAATTAGCATGCTCCCCCTCCCCCCCAGTACTCCATGGCCCTCCTTATTTTTAGATGTACAGGAGCAGAACAAATGGAAGAGACTAAAATCATCCAGGGTGGAAGGGCTGCACTGAACAGGCCTCCTCTTAATATAACTAAAAAGACAAACCTGAAGCGAGTGAGAGTTAGAGCCACAGGGGTAGTAAAGCATACTCTCCAGCCTCCGTCAGCCAAGACCGGCCCTCTCTGAACCAGGCGGCATTCCGTCTCAATTCCTTACAGGGGGTTGTTACCTGACACTGGGGGCTCCGAGCGACTGAACAGGTCTCTCCAGCCAGAATCAAGGAAGGTGCTGCTATATCTACTGTCGACTGAGCCCAAGTATTTGGCCACAGGGTGAGAACCTGGTAGGTGGAGAGAAGGTGAGCTGATTAGCGGACAGGATGTCGGCATGGCCTTTGGTCCCCGATTGTCCCTCCCTTGACCCAACCCACCACCCTGCTTCATGAGTGGGATCTGGCCTCTTTACCGAGGGGAATGATGAGAAAGCGCATGTAGCCAAGCCAATCGGAGGTCTTGTTGGCCAATGACTTGACGAAGAACCGGAGGATGGAGCTCAGGTAGGTCTGGCTGCCCAGTGCTGCCACCTTCACCGGCCGCGGCATGGAGGAGTTGCAGTTGCAGCTGGGGAGCAAGGGGACAGTCACCACCACTTTCCGGAGGTTTGCAGCAGCCTGCTCAGAGGAAGGCTCCAAGCTCAGACTTGACTGATCTCAACAACCCACAGGGGAGAAACAAACCAACAAACAAAATAGTACAGAGAGAGGCAATAAACCAGTGCTTTTGAAATTAGGGAGACGTCCCGGATCAGAGAGGATGGGCCACAGTGGGCGTGACCCCAGATGTCGGATGCCCGAAGTCTCCTTCCCCCGGCAGGGACCCTGAGCCCCTGGGAGGTCCTAGGAGGGAAAGCTCTGACTCTGAATGCCAAGCAGCTCGGCACAGTTAGGGGTTGGAGTAAAGGGTCTCTGTAAAACCCTGGGTTCTCTCTTCCTGGCTTCTTCATCCTGGGCTTAAGAGGATGAGGCAGGTCAAGTGTGGCAGGCATCCAGGATGGGAGACAGGGAGGGCAGGAGAATGACATTTCCCTCTGGGGCCAGTAGGGACATCAGAGCACCACGCCTGCCACTGCCTGACCATGCACCAACATGAACTCTCGGTCTGACAAGGCCAGGAGGTACTGTCACCACTTGGGAGTCGGGGTGGGAGGATGAGGTCAGAGGAACCCCAAAAGGCAGGAGAGGAGCCATGCCCTTACTAGCGCTGGATACGGGTGAGCAGGGCAGACAGTACAGCCTGGACCTCCACGGTGGAGCAGGTGCACACGACAGGCTTCCGCTGGTCCTGGAGCAGCTCCGCCACATACTGGGGTGGAGGAAAGGCGCAGAGACACTGGTAAGGCCACAGGGGAGAGACTCTGCTCCCCCACAGGCGCCAAGCTGCAGGGTCCTGTCCTCTGTCCTTCAGACCACTGAGGAAGAGGGATTTGGGCATTGGGGCCTAACTGGGTGGGCAGTGGTGAGTGGGAACAGGCAGGGTTGGGGGTGTCACTTTGCCCCTTCTGAACCACCTTCACAGACTATGGCCAACCACTGGATTTTACAACACTTTGCACTCCTCAAGGTACCTTCCTTCACGATGCTCTCTGACACACACAACCCCCCTGGAAGAAGGTAGGACAGGTGATATTGTTGCCTTTTTTACAGATGAGGAAGCTGAGGTACCGAAAGTTAGTACTTAAGGTCCCATAGGCTGGAAAAGGACAGAAATAGGACTAGAACCCAGAGCCTGGGCTTGGTTCAGGGTAGGAGGGGCCTGAGGTATGGGGTTATTTTCCTATTCTTCCAAGCCCTGCCTCTCATACACACCCCTGGGTGTCTCTTGCTCTCCAGAACCTTCCCTCCCCAGCCCTGTGGTCTTCAGTGCTGTACCTGGCCCTGCCAATCAGTGGTGTTCACAAGGATGACATTTTCTGGGAGGGCTGGGTCTGACACCAGGATCTGGTTCAGTTGGTCATATACCACCTTTCTTGGAATCTGCAGAGACAAAAGTGTCTGTGAGGCAGTCCCCAGGGAGCTTGAGAGTGGCGCTGGGTGGGCTAGTGAGAATTCGTGGAGCAGGGGTATTTGGAGACACTAGGACTTTATGGAGGAGACACAGTATCACACTGGCCAGACCAAAAAGGAGAGGAGGACAAAGAATAAGCAGAGTCCTCAGAGAACACTCGCATCCACAGGCACAGACCACAGCAGCCTCCTGTCAGGGAGGGCAGACCGCGAGATGCAGCAGGCATCCCACCACGGGAGCAGGACAGGCAGTGGAAGGACCAGGAGAGGAGGGGGGATGGGGAGCAGGTGCTCAACAGAATCGAAATGAGGGCACCGGGGAGAGGATTAATGAGTGGCAGTGAGTGCTGTGCGGGGAGCCCTGCTGCCACAGGAACGAGGCATCTCAGGACCAGTGATTAACCAGAAAGACAACACGGCGCCCCAGGCGCTGGGCTATTCTGGTCTCTGGTTCATTTCCAGCTAGGTAAACCGCCAAACGCAGGAAGCCTCACTGACATAACTTTCAATATTTATCAGGTAAATAAGCAGGCTTGCTGCTAACTCCAGAACAGGAGCTGCGTGAGGGGTCAGTTTAGAGTAAGTCCTTCTCAACCCCTGGAACCACTGGCCTTCCAAAGGAAAACATGGTCCCCAAGGCCCAGTTCCTGTGTGCTTCCCAGTTTCGCTTAGGCCTTTCAATCAAAATGCTTTACTCCCGTTGATTTGGCAGCTTGAAATTAGAATAAAGGGCCCACAACAGGACTGAAGGTATCGGAGTTCAGGCTGGTGATGTCCAGTGAGATTCTGATGGCTGCCATCTTCTAGAATGAGTCACCGCACAAGCTAACGTCTGACGGAGGCAGAGGAGGCCAAACAAACCAGAGGGGTGGGACTGCCACCTGGGCCGAAGGCAGGCTGGGTCAATGCTGACTCTTCTTGCCCCATCCCCTGCTCCCTGAAAACAGCCTGGAAGCCAATTCCACACTAGCAGTAATGCAAGTGTGCTGGACTTCTCTAGTTAGGTCTGTTTTCAAGACTTTTATTTAGAACATTTCTAAGTAGTCCTCCTTTCCTCTCAGCTAACTGCCCAGGAAGACGACAAAACAGAAACCATGGCCCAGCGGTGCTCGGGGGTACCTGCGTGCTGTGGCCCAGGTCAGGGGACCGCTCGCTGTCGGAGCTGTTGGTCCTCTCACTCAGGGGCTTGGAGAGCTGCCGCTCCTTCAGGGGTGTGCTCCTCTTCTGCCGGGGAGTGTGCCCCCCTTCCACTTTGCTGCCAGACATGTGACAAGGAGGAGGTGAGACAGCCCCTCTGACCCCAAGCCAATGCCAGCCCACTCTTCCCGGGCCCCGAGCCTCTGCTAAGTGTGGTCGCAGCCTTGTACCATCTGTTTGGCCTCCTTTATTCTGCACCCTCCGACCCCCCGTTTTCAGAGTTTCTTCCCCTCATGAGTACCTGGGCGAGGCAGAGCCTTGGAGATCCGTTTTGCTGGACTTCATGGGAGTTTTGACTTTCTCTGGCACAATCAGACTTGTACTCCCATCTCCAAACATGTCCTGGTCAGTGATCTCCTGCCATGGAGGAAAGGAAGCAGCGAGGGTTACTGCTCACTAGGAGCCTCTCGGGGTCCTGCCAGGGCCCATCACCACCATGAGGACAGTCAGTCATTCCCTCTTTTTCTAAAGCCCCCACCTCAGCCGGTGAGAACACTGTGGCTGTATGACTGGGTGCACCCACTGTGCTGGACAGCCCTGCTATGCAGTCTGTCCCCTATAGTTATGAACTATTAGTCAACACGCAAACCTGAACTGAGGTTCTGGCTTCTCTAGGTGGGAAGGAGAGAGTTTTAATCAGGAAGTAACATTATTAAATTTCATTTTTAAATGACCACTGTGCAGTATGGGCCAAAGTGGACAAGAGTGAAAGCTGGGTTATTCAGATTACTGGTGAACACAAAGTGCATGTTGTACAGTAAGTTTTAAATTAATCCTGAATCAAGCCTAATGTTTCACACACCAGGATCTTGAATGCAGTTTTAGTTACAAAAGGAAGCGTAGCCTAAAACAATTCGTTCTTGGCCTCCACTAAACTACCAGGTCTCACTGTGAGGCTGATGCAAAGCACCCCCCAGATGGTACTTGGTAAAGTGCTCTGCTCCCTCCCACCAGGCCCAGCTTCCATCCCCCCCTGGGTGAACTGCAGCTTATCCTGCGAGGCCCAGCTCAGATGTCCTCCCCCAGCCGGAGTCACTGTCCCTCAGCCTCTACATGGGGTATGCACGGGTTGGCTTTCCTCCTGCAGGGCTGCCTCTCGAAGGCAGAGACGTGTTCTCATATTTGCATCTTCAGTAGATGCTAAGCCCAGATGCCCAGGATATGTGTGTGGAATTCAATGTTTAATTGAATTGTGTACCCCAGTCAGTTCATTCCATTTCATTAGGGCTTGGTCTGCTCTCCTGGGCAGCTTTAGCATCTCTCAGAGCAAGGAGTTGACCAGAATTCTTTGGAGATTTAATGGCGTGGCTGCCTAGCCATACATAGTAAGAGCAACAGGGGAGGAAGGTATTTTTTTTTTAGGGGAAGATACTGGTCATCATCTCTCAGAAATAAATGAGGGCGACAGTGAGAAATTATCCAAATTAGCATTTGCTCAGCTATAATTAAAGGGCAAAATGGGGATATTTCTGGTTCACTAATTGGTGAAATAACCTGGTCTCCTGGTTACATTCCATGGGTAAGGATTTCAGGAGGAAGAAAACACAGGACATTCACAAGTCCACAGATTTAGGTAAAATTCCCATCGTGTTCCTAAGGGTCTTTTTGCCTTTGTTTCTAAAGATACAAAAACTATTTTAAACAGCTGAAATGGGAGGCTGAACCATACATACCAGGGTGTCTGTTTCAGTCAAGCTGTCATCTTGATTTTTAATCCAAGCAGATTTGACTTTTTCTAGAGCAGCCAATTCCATCTGTAAAAAAATATGATGATTAGTCATCACCAATCCAAATGATCACCACCAACTTGTTTCCTAGGTACCTTAGAAATGTAAACATTTCACTTAATCTAAAGATCTAATGCAACCTTTGGGATTTTCATCTTATAACCATTTTATGAAGAGGTTATTTTGGTGAGAACTAAGCCAGAGGTCATTTTTGTATCACTAAATCAACACAGTGAGACATGGAACCCAGAGTTTCTGACTCTCACAAGATGTCACCAAGGAAGAGAAGCTCGAAGTTAGGGGGCTTTGCTGTGGGGCCCATAAAGTCTTTCCCTGGACTCAGTAAAGCCCCTCGCCCAGGAGGAACATATGCGGCCCCTTCTGCTTGTCCGAAATTGCGAGAAGAAAGGAGGATCTTATAGTTCAGGTCCTTGATTTTGAGAGTGAAGACATCCATAGTAGCCAAATGCTTTTGCTTGGTGTTAAACATCTAGAAAACCCTCAAACAGAACATACCAAACAAAGACAACCAATGGTAAGCCTTTTAGGTGTGAACTAATTATCCCTTTGTTCCCAACTCTTAGCATTTCTCATAAATACTAAAAATTTATTTTGCCAATACAGATACGCAGCAGGATTTTCATATTTGCTAGTATTGCTTCTGGTTATGCATGTACCAATGTCAATGTCATGAGCAGTTAAGAGTTATGGGACACAGAAAAGGTATTTAAAAAACAAAAAACAAAAACAACTGTTATAAGAGTTATTTGAGGCAAACTGACGACAATGCTGGGAGCAAGATCTCAAATGCTCCAGAAAAAAGGTATTGGCCTCAGTGAATCTCCAATTCTTGTGGGGAAGCAGGAAGTCAGAAAAGATCAAGGATATCCTACATCCTCCTAATCACCTCAAGTCCTTCCTCTGAGTAAATTAGAATATTGATAAATATCAGATTAATAGGCTCAAGGGGTCATTTGCCAAACTAATGAACAAGGATCACAGAAGTAGGCCCCTGTGCCCTGGCTGGAAGGCTCGCTTGGTTGGAGCATCGTCCTGTACACCAAAAAGGTTGTGGGTTCGATTTCCAGTCAGGGCACATACCTACACTGTGGGTTTGATCCCGTCGGGGTGGGTATGGGAGGAAACCTATTGATGTTTCTCTCTCACATCAATGTTTCTCTCTTTCCCTTTCTATCTAAAAGAAAAAAAAATCAATAAAAACATCCTCAGGTGAGAATTAAAAAATAAGAAGAAGGCGCCTGAGTCATACTCTGAACCAGGGTTTCTCCATCTGGGTACTGCTGACATTGGGGCAGGTCTTCCCTGAGGTTGGGCTGTCCTGGGTACTGCAGCTGTTTAGCAGCACCTTTGGCCCCTGCCCACTAGACCCCAGTAGCAGCCCCTTATCCCCACCCTGCCTCCTGTGTGACAACCAAAAACGTCTGCCGTCATTGCCAAATGTCCCTTGGGAGATAAAAGTCATCCCTGGTTGAGAACCACTGCACTAAGCCATCTGCAAGACTAACCCAACATACTTTAAACAGACCCTGTGACCCCAGATTTTGAGATGGTTTGGTTCAGAGCCATACACAATCAGCTGCCTCCAGATTGCACAGCTAGGTCATTTACACACTATGTAATAACCAATGTTAACAGAGTAGAATCATGGCAAAGTTCTGGTCAGACTTAAGAATGAAGAGGATTTCACTCAATTTTGGGTCTCAGTGTGACAAATGATGGGTGATAACACCATTTTGCTGGAAGGTTCTTTTTGTTTAATATATTTTTAAAAAATTGATTTCAGAGAGGAAGGGAGAGGGAGAGAGAGATGGAAACAACGATGAGAGAGAATCATTGATCAGTTGTCTCCTGTACGCCCCCACCAGGGATCGAGCACACAAGCCGGGCATGTGCCCCTGACAAGAATCAAACCCAGGACCCTTCAGTCCGCAGGCTGATGCTCTATCCATTGAGCCAAACCAGACAGGGCTGCTGGAAGGTTTTAAAGTAGCATGCCCTGCAGCCACAGCATGTTTCCACAGCAAAGCTGGCATACCCGACATCTTTAACTTGGTTTTGGGTTGAAGGGCACCTGTCAGCTATTTACTGACTCTCCTGGATGTCCCTGGCAACCCACTAGGAGCAAACTCCAACTCTCTGAGTTTCTATTCCTGCTCCTATAAATACTAAGGGCTTTTCTCTCCGCAGGACCCTGGGACCCTGGCAGTGCAGGAGCCGTGTCTGTCTGATTGTGTGGCACTGGAGGCAGATGCTAGTAGTCTGAAGCACTGTGCCCGTGGGGCGATGCTGGCTGCTGCAGAGGTGCACAGGCTCCTGTGTGTGGGTGGGAGGTGTACGGGGGAGGTTTTGGCTATCACTGTGAGGAAGTACTAGTCTCCACCACCACCATGTACAGTGCATGGAAGCAGCAGTCTTTAGCAGCAGGCAGTCCTGGCTGGAGGGCTACATCTCCTGGCTGCCCCGGCGGCAGCACCTGCAGGGCCTATTGTCATCAGCTTGCACAGCAAATGTCGCTGCTGTGTGTGCAAGTCTTGGGAAAAATCAACAACTGTAATAATTTGTATTAGCAGAAATTCCTTCTGGTTCTAGTGGTAAATGAAATCCTCTAAAATTTGGGGAACAAAAAGAAAGATTAAGAAAAATAAATAAATGGCAATGATAGGATATCAGGGAGCAAGGACAAAAGGGGCAGCATATGCAGTCCTGCCTACGGACCGCAAGCTCAGTATTTTTTCCTAATACACTTACAAGTTCTCCGTGTAAGAGCACAGCCTCGCTCTGTCCTTCCTTCCCAAAGCGCCTTTCATACAAAAGAATTCCAAAGTTCCACACCCACATCAAAACATATGGGGCTCTTCAGAATAGAAACATCACAGAGAATCATCAAAGGGAGTTTGAAATCTAGCCAAGAAAACCAGAATTTGAAGGACTCACTAAGAAGACATCTAGCTTCGCCGAAACCGGTTTGGCTCAGTGGATAGAGCGTCGGCCTGCGGACTGAAGGGTCCCGGGTTCGATTCCGGTCAAGGGCGTGTACCTGGGTTGCGGGCACATCCCCAGTAGGAGATGTGCAGGAGGCAGCTGGTCGATGTTTCTCTCTCATCGATGTTTCTAACTCTCTATCTCTCTCCCTTCCTCTCTGTAAAAAATCAATAAAATATATTAAAAAAAATGTTTTTTTTTTTTAAAAAAAAGAAGACATCTAGCTTCTATTAGTTGCAGTATATCAATCCGTCCATCAACCAGACACCACGCTAGAGGTTCTACCTGCATCCTCTCACTGTATCTTCACACTGCCTTATAAGGCAGGCGCTTTATAGAGCTACACCACTGAGGAACGAAGGTGTGGCAACTGCCCGAGTAGTCAGGGGACTGGTGAAGTCAAGATTCAAACTCAGTCTGACTCCAGAGCACATGTTCTCAACCCAGCCCTATCCTGCCCCAAATAAACGTTTTGCCTAAACAGGGACCCTTAGGCCATTATATTGTAAACACTGCTACTCAATTGACTTTTGAGCAACCTAGACTCCTATGTCAGCACCTTTTCCTTAAGAATAAGGCACCCGTGGCTCAGAGCACTAAGGAGATTTTTCTAAATGTTGTAAGCCATATAACAAGACTAAAGGAAAGCCTATACACACATCCCAACAACCCAGAAACACTGTCATTAGTAGAAAAGAGTTCTCTTACTGACTTAATACCAACGGTCCTTAGCATTTACTGAGCGGTCACCCTTTATGTGCTATGTAGTGCTCCAGGCACTGCCTCAGTTAATCATTTAATTGCATTTCGTTACAGCAGAGCCCTATTCTGCATTCCTAGGACACTGAAAGGTCTTCCCTCGGCAGGTCCCAGGTTTCTCTCTTGAAGAGTCATCCCTTATATTTATATTTAAGATGGAATCTGGCTCTAGTGGCCAAGATCTGTCCACGTGGTCGGTGACGGTTCAGGAGGGCCATCCAGCAGCCCCGGGAGAAAGAGCAGCCACCTCCTGAACATAAACAGTAAAGTGAGACCGCCTCAGCTCCAGATCACATGAGCCTGGGCTGGAGAGTTGCTGAGGGCATAGCGTCTGCAAGTGGCAGGCCCGAAGTTTCTCTGTGGCGGGATTCTCAGTGATTCCCGCGGCTGGCTGCTTTTCCTTCCCGTTTCCTCACTAACGCCACTTGGTGTCACCATTCTAGGGCCAGACTGCCTGCTGTGCCTGTACCAGGAAGAGGGATTAGGTGGAAGACAGCCCCACCTGGAGGCAGCAGGCAGTAAGGCAGCACACCAGCTGCCCCACTAGCTAGCTTTTCAGGGGGTGGGGCACTGCACCCGAAGTTTCTCTGTGGCGGGATTCTCAGTGATTCCCGCGGCTGGCTGCTTTTCCTTCCCGTTTCCTCACTAACGCCACCTGGTGTCACCATTCTAGGGCCAGACTGCCTGCTGTGCCTGTACCAGGAAGAGGGATTAGGTGGAAGACTGCGGGAAATGTGTAAACTCGGGCCGATTGTAACTGCGTATTACCAAATATTTCATTTCAATCGAACCCATACTTCAAAAGATATAGGCATTTTAACGCGCCATCTTATATTTTGGCGGGAAATTCACCCGACACCGTAGTGTTAAAGCAGCAAGAATAGGAAGACTTAGAAGATTCAGTTTCTTTGACCTAAGACAAGACATTGGGCTTCCTAAAATCATGCACAACGTCTTCTTGCCTTTAGTTGTAAACGAAGGGGAGAACAGCTTCCCAGGACCTGAGATAGATACAGCACCAACCTGGGTCCCTGCCTCTGATCCTCTACTGGGAGAACCTTCCCAAGCAGGAACAGAGCACAGTCCAGGGTGATGCTGGGCTCCTGGGGTGGGTGCTACAGCAGCCAGCACCTTTCTCCTCTTGTCATCAGGCAAAAAGGGAACCTGCCCACTAAATTTTAAATTATTTGAAAGCACTGCCCCCTTTATAAATAAACCTACATATGTTCCGTGTCTCCTGAATAGAACTGTGGGCTTCCGGCCCACTTTGCACCTGTTCTTTCTCCAGCCTGGAATGCCGAATCAATTACCATTTGCTGGACGCCATGCTCCCAGCTACCATGCAACAGACAATGAGGGAGAGGTTTTGAGGCACTGTGTGCTCTGGGAGGGAAGGCTCCAACTGAGGGTGGGATCAGACCAAAAAGAACACCCAACCGGCTCCAGCAATGCCCTCAGACAGCTAAGCTCCCAGCGAGGACTGAGATGACAACCGAGGTTGAAACAAAGAGGAGATGCTCTTCTGAGGTCACAAAATGAGCCAAGAGCAGAGGGCCCAGAGTGTTAAGCCCAACACTCCCCAGGTCCCTCTCCCCTTCCCCATAGCCATTGGTCTTGCTCACAGGGCTGGTAGTGTCTTTGCCGAGGCTGCCCTTGCTGTTGAGGCTGCCGATCTCGGTCTGTGAGCTGGACTGCGACATCCCCTCAAAGAAGGGCCTGTGGTGAGGAAGCACAGCCAGGTCAGTGGCCAGCAGGGCCCAGAACAGCTGCTCCTGGGGAGCTGGGGAGAGTTGGTGCTCAAGAAAGATCAATGACCTGGCTTCAAGGACACCTGGTGAGGAAGGACACAGCAGAGGCTGGACAAGTAGGGACCTGGACTGAAGGACTTTTGTCCGTTAGAAGCAAACACAATGATCTTTATCCAGATAGCTGGAGGTTCAACAAGAATGAAGAACCGAGATTGCCTGGTAATGGGGGGAAGTGAGGGAGGGTCTAGGAAGGAGAGGCATGGGGAGACAATTTGCTAGAGGAGGTGGGGCCTCACTTAAGCTTGGGCTTTGGAGTGCTAAGGATGCTCTCCGTCTCCTCCATTTCAGGGCCACTGTCGCTGGGGTTGTACATCTCCAGACTATCATACAGTTCATCCAAGTCCTCCTCCACCTCACGAATCTGCTCCCGGGATACGTGTTCCAGCCCAAAGCCCACCTGCAGGGAAAAAAGGTCTTTAGTTTAGGGTAACCCCTATTTACAATTATGGTGGACGTGCAACTCCTTCCTCCTGGACAGGTACCGCTGGCCTCCCTAGTTGGTCCCTATTAAGGGACAGGCCATAGCTCCACCCTCATCGGGGTAGTCTTGATGTCCTTGCTGTGCTCCAACCCTGACAGCAGGGTGTGGGGAGGCCACCTCCCCCCTTCAATGCCTCCCACACTCCGCACTGTGAACCTGGTGTCAGGAAAAGTGGCAGTGCTGGCATCTCTTTCCCAAGGAACGGGCACAAGAAAACCCAGAAGCCATCACCCAGTGACACCTGGTACCAGGCCGGCCAGAGCCCAGGGAGAGACTGTTCCCCTTTCAATGGCCAATTCTTGGTTACTCAAGGTTTGAGCATTGAGGACACCCCTGCCTCACAGCTATTGCTCACGATGTCCTCCTTGGAACGGGCGGGAAAGGGAACCTACAACAACAACTGGATTTATTGGCTGATCCCCTGTACCAGAGCTGGGTATTAAGCAATGGCTGGGTGTAACCCTGCCGCCCCATCTCCAAATACCAAGAAGCCTTTGGCGCTACATGTGAAGTCTTTCTCTTTTCAAGTAGCTTAAAGCCCTTCTTTAGCTACCTTCTGGCTTGGGGGTCCTGGAATCTTGACTCTCAGTGGCAATGAAGAGTGCACCCCAGGAATGACAGTGCAACTCAGGGAGATTTACTCACCATCAACCTTGAGAGTAAGGGGTCGTACCTCATCTGAAACTTTAAACCGCTTCAAGAGGGCCACAAACTTCTGTTTGATGTTAGGTTGCTGTAGGGACAAATGGCACAACAGTTCTTAAACAACACCCACTGGCAATCAAGTCAACAGAGGGATCAAGAGCCCATTTTGTGAGAAACTGTGGGAGGACACAAAGGTGGGAAGAGACAGCTTCTACCCTCTGGCACTTCAAACCTATGACTAATTCCAGGGCACAGCACTGGTCCCTGGTGCTGTGGGCACAGGTGCAAGGAGGAGGTCTCAGGGTCCCCAGGGCCCTGCACCACACTCACGCTGGTAACATCACATGTGCACCTGCGCTCATTACTTTCTCTTGTCCTTCAGATCCATGGTGCCGACCACCTGCACGCGTACACAGGCATCTCAAATTCAGCATTTCCAAAACAGGAACTCACTGTCTTCTCCTTATATTCCCTACCCTGGTTACTGATGTCACCATTCATCCAACTGCCCGACTCTAAACCTGGAGTCTCTCCCCTCTCCTTTCTGCCCCCAGCCCTATGTTCCTTAACTGCTACCCTCTCTCCATCTGCAACACACTGCTTTCCTCCAGGCCTTTCTCCTCGCCTCCCTGGGATCACTGCATCAGCCTTCAGCAGGCACCTGCCCATGTCCAGCCACTTTCCAGTCTGTCCCCTCCAAAATCCAGTGACCATTCCAAATGCAGATCTAATCATGTTACTCTCCGACCTGGAGGTCTTAGTGGGCCCGTACTGCCTAGGGGACAGAGATTAAGTGTCAAACCAATGTCTGCCCTGAGGGCTAGTTCTGTCTGTCTCTAGCCTCATGTCACCCTTCAACCCCTCAACCCCTCAACCCCATATTCAAGTGGAAACTAACTGCTTACAGTTCTGTGAAGAGCTGGGCCTCTCTACTGGTATCTTCTGCCTTGACTGAACACCCAAATCCACTTGGCAAAGTTCTATTTATCCTGAGAAACCCACATCTCAGCTTCTCCTCCCTGGAGCCCTCCTGCTCAGAGTTGGTCACATTTGCCTCTGGCCACCTCTATCCCTTACACAAAGCTCTATCCTCTGGCACCATCTCACTGAGCAGTTTAGGTGTGTTTGTGTCACTAGACACTGTGAGCTCCTTGATGGCATGGACTGGCCCTCCTTATCTCTCTGTCCTCAACTCTGGGCACAATGCCTACCTTGTGGCCATAAGTACTTCCTGCCTGAATGACAGTCTCACTATTAGGGGATGGAAAAGACCAACTTGCAAATAAGACTGAGCTGTGCCTTCAAGAAAGGGCAGGACTTCCAAAGGAGGAAAGGTCATTCACAGCAGAGAGAAAACCTGAGTTCACAGTGACAGAGTATAAGACACCTCAAGAGAACAGCAGGTCGATTCGTGTCTAGAACAAAATGTTCTTGGAAGGGAGAGAATCAAGCATGTGCACAAAAGGAGACAGAAACTAAAGAACAATTACCACGCCTCTGGAAATCTGACTGAAGTGCCTGCAGCTAATAACAAAGGCCTGTGGGGGAGTGGATGGTGTTAAGAGGAGCACTGAACCCTGGCCCTGTAGCAGGGAAGCTATGGCGACCACAGGAAGAGGTGGTTTCTAAAGCTCCAGGGGGCACCCTGTGGGAAGAAAATAGGGCCTCTGTGGTTACAGAGCAGGAAAAGGGGAAGCCTAGCAGAAGGAACTACATCAGAGAGCCACCCTCTAGCCTCACCCACTCTCAGAGGACAGTGGCTCTGGTGACGTGCCCCCCGCTACTTTGGAGAGCCAATCAAGGACCAGCCATGAGGACTATGAAACCGGTTCACTCTCTCTAGTCATTATTCCGCAGGGGAGCCAAGGCCACAGTCTTGAGGCCTCACATGGAAGTGGTACCTCAGGAGGATTGGAGATGACAGTGTCGTTCTGGGTGGAATGCCAGGCTCAGATACATCAACCCATCTGGAAGGTCTGGCCCACATTTATGTCACCCCTGAAGGTGACGGGAATCTCTGCTCCTGGGATCCCTAGACTAGGTCTGCACTAGAGAATCAGGAAGCCTCTGGGGGAAAATGAAACTGAAATTCTAACAAACTCCTAACACTTTTGCTGCTCCCACCTTTTCGCACAGGAACTCCATCATCAAAGTTAATCTAGAAATTCAGATATTAAGTGTTTCAGGACTCTAATTTCACCAAAAATAGTGACTCCTGAGGAAATCTTATGCAGGAGATATATAATTTGTCTCTAAGGTTATGGACCCATTAAGGTAGGAACTGTATCTAATGCAATTAAACCTTTTCAAGTCCACAGTTCTAAGTACAAGCCAATTAGTTCTGGGTAAATCCAACAAATGACTAAAAACGGTGATACTCCTAGAGAGGACTGGCTTTCTCCATGAAGTGGACAGTACATAATGTGAACCAGCCATCCCCTGGGAGGGGAGGTGGGGTGTCTGCGATGTTCTGCTCCTGGAGGAAGCATTACCTGTTCCAAAATTTCAAACAGTTCTCAACCTTTTTTCTATCCTAAGACAACTGTTACAACCATGATTCTTACTTAGGTGGTGGAGGAGGCAGTGCACAGGGGTATATCAGAACCTTGAGGGGGTGGTCATGTTCAGGCTTTAGAACCTTGAGTAGACCCTCTCAGCCCCCCGCCATCAATTGAAAATCTCAGCTCAAACATTCCCCAGACCTTGGAGGCTCACCCTTGTGATGGCAGAGGTTGAGGTGAGTTTCCTCCGGGTCTTCTTTACTTTCCGTAGATCCTCATCTTCATAGAACAGGTCCTAGGTTGGGAGAGGATCAAATGAGGTTGGGAAACCCCAGGAAGTCTGGCCTTGCTTCTCAGACACTGCCTGCGAGGGGCTGTGGAAAGTTACCTGCCCGTGCAGTGGGTCATCACTGCCTTCCTGTTCTGAAGAGAAACTCTCTTCCTCTTCCTCAGAATAATTGTCAATATCAGGAGAACGATCTGGAAACAGACACCTCAGTAAGAAAACCTCGCAATGGGAAGGTCTGGCCCACGAGACTGGCGGAATCATGGCTCTCCGAGGATGGGAATATGGCAGGGGTGGAGGAGGGCCACAGCCATGGTAGGCCACGTTATATTTTCAGGGATCTCTAAACTTCTCCTTCCTAGGGACATTTTAGGCGCTATCTCATTCAACTTCCCCACATGGAGATCAGGTGATGGGCTCCTTGATCCACAGGGTCTCCAGACACTGCAAACATCTTACCAGACAGCTTGGATTTGATTCCTTCATGGTCAATGGGCTGGCTGGACAGGGAGTAGATCTTTATTTCTGCCACAGGCACCGAGACGTCCTTCACGTTGCTGTGCAGGCCCAGCACCAGTGCGCCTTCGTTAGGGTGCTGCATCACCTGAGGTCACAGCGGCAATGGAAACGCCTGACTGCGGAGGGGTCCGCAGAGGTGTCCATTTCCATAAACCCAAGTGGATATGCAAGCCAACGGGAATGGCATTCTGCTAATACATTTCCTTTCTCACTATCTTCCAATGCATGGCTACTCTCCTATTCCTGTCAAGGGCTTATTTTAAAACGGTCTCTGGAAGTGCCAACCACCAGTCAGACCATGTGCTTAAAGCTAAAAATCAGGGCCTGAGATTGAAAATGGCTGCCAAAGTCTAGGACAACATTCTAGCTTAGGTTCTTCACAGAGAAACTAGTTCTCCAGGCTGGGTGGGGCCAGCCTGCAGGTGGTGGTCACCTCACAATGAGGAAAAGGACCTACAGTACAGGAGAAAACGAAAGGGCATGACACAGCTGGGAATGCGGCATCCAGATCCCTGCACTGCCCCCAGTCCCTCGTATTGATACCAAACCTGAAGAGGACAGAAAGATGGGCGGGACTATCCCACATGTTCTATTTATTATGGCCACATTTTCCCCTATTTAATGCACTAAAGTACAGAAATAAGTTTGAGAACTGATTTGTGGCCCCTTCTGCTTCCCCTCCGCCAGAGCTGAGAGGATCTGCCTGGCATGGAGGGGAACTGCACAAGTGAGCAAGCACACCAAGGATCATAAGAGCCCGTTTCTCACTGCTGGAGAGGTAATCAGAAATATGAAAAGGCTAGAATAAGGCCTATGGTGCTGGATTGGAATTGATTGGAATGTAGGCTTATGATCAGATAGGTAGATGTAGATGGGATACATATGTGCATATGCATATATGTACATACATTTCCTGCCTCTGTTTAGAAGCGGTGATACCCCAGCTGGGAAAATGAGCACTCCTAGTACCCACATCTTGGTTTCTAAATGCCATATTCCACTAAAAGGAACCAGGCTCTTCAGAGGATCAGTTCATTCCAAGGCTGCTTCAGGAAAAGTACAAGATGAGCTTAATACTTTATATCAGAAAGTAAAGAAGTATGTGAAGAATAAAAAAGGATAGCCTGGCCGGTGTGGCTCAGTGGTTGAGCATTGACCTATGAACCAGGAGGTCACAGTTTGATTCCCAGTTGGGGCACATGCCCGGGTTGCCGGCTTGATCCCCAGTGTGGAGTGTGTAGGAAGTAGCTGATCGATGATTCTCATCATTGATGCTTCTATCTCTCTCTCCCTCTCCCTTCCTCTCTGAAATCAATACAAATATATATTTTTTAAAAAAAGGATATAGGAGCTAGCCAGAAGGGGCTCCCACTGGCCAAATTTGAAATAATTTGAGCATCAAAGTAAATGATGATAGTAGCAGATTAGACTTCACCATAAAGCAGGAACCCATGTCCATTACTGATTCAAATAAATAAATGGGGAAGGAAGGAAAGCTCCATCTTATAACAGAAAGCCAACTAATAATACAGAAGGAATGGTGGGTTAGAAATTCACTCTCTGCAACTTTCAATGCAGTAACTGATTCAGGCAAGAATCACAGATGCTCAAACTAGTTGGTGAAAAAGATTGATCCATAGTCTCAAAATATTTCCCTATAAAATATTTTCTAAATTGGTAAATACGGAATACTTACTAGCTTTATATTGGAAATCTTGGCAGACACCATTTTAATCAAGCAATAAAAGTTAACATCACCAGTAATGGGACAAATCACTAGAAGAACATAGCATTAATTCTATGGTAATACTGCCAAAAAATACATAATCTGAACCTAATCTTCAGAAAACATCAGACAAATCCAAATGAGGAGCATGAAATGCCCTTAAAAAATGTTAAGGGCATGAAAGACATGGCCTGTTGTAGTTGAAGGAGACTAAAGAGACATGACAACCAAATGCAACACATAATCCTAGGTTTAATCCTGGGCCTAGAAAGGATGTTACTGAAGCATCGGAATGGGGACTGTGAGTTAGATGATAACCTTGTATCAGTGACATTGTCCTGATCTTCATGAAGGTGTGGTGTTCACATAACTTAGGATATTAACATAGAGCAATATTAATGTGCAATGGGGCATCATGTCTGCAACTTACTCTCAATGGTTCAGAAAAGAAAATACGCATAAATATATACATAGAGGAAAATAAGGCAAATGTGGCAATATGTTAACGCTGGAGAATCTGGGTAAAGGGTATATGAGAATTCCTTTTATATTCTTACAACTTTTCTGTAAGCTTGAAATTTTTTTAAGTTAAAGAAAGAACTTGATGTGTAGGAGAAAGTACTTGAAAAAAGAGGTATAGCCTGCATTTCCAATATAAGAATTAACTTATCAAATGAAACACCTGCCAGCAGGCTGGGAAAATCATTTGCTGGGCTTTCATGGCTGGGCCTGATGTGTCTCTCAGACAATGGTTTAAAGGCCGACCGTCTGGAGACTGTGCTCCTCTCACCTCTGCCATGTTGATGAGTCCCACGGCCAGGGTCTTATAGCCCAAGATAGTCCGGTTCTTGTAACGCTTTCTCCTTTGCAGCATGATCTGCAGTTTGTTGGCATCTCGCTTCAGGAAGTGAGGGTACTGCCAAGTACAAAATAGAGTCAGGCATGATTAATGAGCAACTGGGTCCTTGGTGGGATCGGTCCTGCTAGAGGGCACACATCTTTCTGTGCTTCCCCATCTCCTGTCTGTTCACAGGGGAGTGATGGGGTGAGGGAAGTGTCACTGAATTGTTGCTGGGGGTCTGATTCTGCTTGGTGTCTGGCTTCCACTCTGCAGCTCTGCAGTGCAAAAGAACAAAAATAGACCAAAGAGAAGACCACTTGATGAAAAAGGGGTCAATTCATTAAGAAGACTTACTCCCACATGTTTATATACCTAATAACAGAGCTTCAAAATGCATGACCATGCAAAACCTGTGCCTCACTTAGGGCCTTCACAGTTTATACTTACAGTTCCTTCTGCCCCCCGTCATCCTGTGACTGGCGGTTTCCTAATATCCAGCTCTCAGCTCAAATACTTCCTCCTCCTCCTCCTCCCACCACCCTATCCTTCTCTAGCCCATTACCCAGTTTCCTCTCCTTCACTGTCCTCTCCTCATTGGAAATTATCTTGTTCTCTGATGACTATCTTGCCCGTCTTTTTCACTGCCGAGTCTCCACTGTCTACAGCAGTGCCTGGCAGAGAGCACATATTCAGTAAACTGCCTCTTTCCTTGCCATATGCTCAGGTGTTTTCTCCATGCATTCAATTTGGCCTACTGGGATTATGATGAAAGACAGACATAAGGAGGAGAAGGGAATGGATGGAGATTACAAGATGAGGGCAAAATGGTCGTGTGCTGTGGATCACTAAGAGGTGATGGGGCAGAGCGTGGTAGGACAGGTGAGCTCACAGCCTTATCTAAGGAAAGGAAAGAGAAGAATGAGACACGGTGTATTTTTCAGCAGCCCATCTGGGTTTTGGCATCTTTATTGTGCGTGGCTGGCTAAGTGACTGCTTTGGCCCTCCAGGCTAGCCATGGGAGCTCTGGGTGACTTTAATCCATTCCTGCTACGGCTAGTTCACTGGGTGACTTTCATTCATGAGGCTATGTCTGCTCTTGGATAAAACGGTTTCCTGATTAGAGGGCTGTCTAGGGACTAGGACTGGACATGGCATATTAGTGAGCAGATTCTCACCTGAAGGGAGAAGGTTAACTGGAGTTCTGTTTCCACCAGTCCACTGGATGGAAGGATGATCTCATTGGAGCGAAGAATCCTTTTTGAACCCTGAAACCAAGAAAAAACTAAGTCAAAGCCGTGTCACTAAAAATCTGACTAAAAGAAATACTATGTTTGCAAACAACTTTAAAAAACTCTACATTCTTATCAGTCTTTGTTGTATTAGAATTAAGGCACCACCACCATAAGGTATACTGTATGTTGTTACTGTACTGTATGTTTACAAAGGGTTTTCACATTAAAATGGTTTGTTATTGCATTTGAGTTTTCCCAATACTCTGGAGGAAGAGGCAAGCAGGTACCAGTCCCCCAGGGTGTGGAGTGACCTCTCCACGCTCACCTTAGCCTGCCTCTTCCTCTCTAATTGACATTTCAGCAGCACTGTCCTTTCTGTGTGTTTTTTTTCTCTTCTCAGATGCTCTTTCAGGCTTCTGTACACAGCAAACCAACTTGTCTTTCAGGTCTCAGCCCACCTATATTTTTTTTTCCAGGAAACTTTCCTTTTAGCCCTCCCTCCCCCTCCAACTTCAACTGTATTAGACACTGCAGTGTTTTTAGCTCTAAAAAAATAATATAGTTACGCAGGAGGATCTGAGGAATGCCAGTAAATTTCTATAAACGATTTTTTTTAAGTTGAGGTCTGATCTGAACACAGTGAAGTGCCCAGGCTGATGAGTGGACAGATGCACACACTGTGTAACCCACATCCGTATCAAGATGTAGAACACTTCTATTGCTCTGGAAAATCCCTCTGAACCTTCCCAATCTTGCACCCCTCCCAGAGGCAGGTACTGCTCTGATTTCCTTCACAAAAGATTAGCTTGGTCTGTTCTAAAATTTCACAGAAATGCAACCATCAGTATACACTATTCTGCAAGGGCTTCTTCTGCCCAACATAATGCATTTGAGGTCAATACAGGTTGTTGCGTGTACCATTCATTCCTTTTTATAACTAAGTAGAATTCTGTTCTAGGAACATGGGTACCACACTTTGTTTCCGCATTCTCCTGCTGCCGAATATTCACATTTGGGTTGTTTCTAGTTTGGGGTATTACGGCTAAAGCTACTGTTCTGTACAAGTCTGTGGGGACGTGTGTTTTGCTTTTTCTTGGGCAAACGCCTAAGAGAGGAATTGCTGGGTCTCAGGGAGATGCATGTTTAACTTTATGAGAAACCGCCAGACTGAGTTCCACTCCAGCAGCCCCACAGCTTCATTAGCACTCGGTAAAGTTGATTTGTGGATTCTAATGGATGCGCTCAGTGGAATATCACGGGTTGGAATTTGCATTTCCCTGGCAAGTAACAATATTGAGAACGTTTTCATTAGTTTATTGCTTATTTGTAAATTTCCACTTATGAAGTACGTATTTCATCAAATGTCTTTGCCCAGGTTGCTTATCTTGTCATTAAGGTGTAAGTTTTTAAACTTATACATGACATTGTCAGATATATGTACTGTAAATATTTTGCCTATTCATTTTCTTAATAATAAATATTTTGCCTATTCATTTTCTTAATAATAATTTGATGAATTATTTAATTCTGATCTAATCAACTTTATTTATTTTTTTCTCTTATGCTCAATGCATTCTGGGTCCCAGCTGAGAAATCTTTGCCTACTCCAAGGTTGTGAAGTTATTCTGCTGTATCGGAGCAGATATTCTGCTATTTTTTCCTTTAGAAATTAAAATTTTTATTTTTTACTTTTAGGTTTCTTATCCATTGCTAATTTTTAAAAATAAAATGCATTTTACAATGTTTTGTAATTAGAATAGCATTATACCAATTAAAATAATAAAGGAAACTGCTTTATCTGTTAGACAATGCTTTTTGTAGAAACCTCTATTACAAACAAGAATCTTGACAAAGTTTTCACCTGAGTTTATTTAGGCTTTTAAGAAATCTCTGTAAAATGAATCTCAGAAATGCTGAGATAAGCCAAAATGTGGTTTACATATATTTCTGCCAGGGGTAGAAGACATCTGGCATGATCTGGAGGTATTTCTAGTTGTTAGAACTGGTGTGTGTGCGCCTGAAGACCCTGCTTCCTGGTAGCCCTCTCAGATGGTGGCTGCTCTTCTCCCACAACCCACCTACCGCTGGGCATGGAGGTGGCGCAGGTATCCTCTTGCTCATCACCAGCTACAGAATGTTCTCCCTTCCACCTCCCTAAAAACTCCCCCTTTGAACTGATGTCATAAGACTATATTATCCTCTATTCCTTGCTGTTGCTGTCACCTAGAACTGCCAGTCATTCCTGCTCATGTCGTGATTGTGGCTCCTCACTCACTGTTTCTCTCCCCAACACTACTCCAGTCATAACTCTATGATTTCAATATACATATGATCTTTCCAACAGCCTGACCTCTAAATCCCAAGTTCTTCTCTTCCAATGATCTTGTCCTCAAACTTGTCCTAGTCACTCACTATCTCACTCACTCACTCACATGATCATATTATAAGCAATACTTAATCTCAGTTTTATGCATCCCACTCACTCTCTATTGGCACTTCCTATCTTTTCAGCTCATTCTCTCTAGTTTGTCAACAATGATAATCCTTCAAACTCACCAAAGCCTACAATCCATTGATCCTCCCATCCGTTCATTCCCCGTCATGTCCCTGTTGTTCCTGCTTTCCTCGTTACCCTAAGCTTCCATGCCATCATCAATCTTTATAAGCATGTCCTTGCCCATGCCCTTAACTCCTTTGCCTGCTATTGTTCTGAGTACTCATTTGGTAAATTACAACCCTGTTTAATTCCAACTGCACCAGCTGAACATGCCTGGAGAGAATCCTATAATCAGGCTAACTGTTCTGACTTTAAATTTATGACCCCGAATCTTCATGCTGCCCTGCAATCACACTGCATTCTCCCAAGTCCTTCCATTTTCTAAGCCAATAACCTTGATTCCTGAGAAAACTGAAAACCAGGAAAAGAGCTCCCACAGCTCCCGCCACACCCACCCACTTCCTGACCACCTTTGTACTCACACCCTCCTCCCTCCTGGGACACAGATGAAACCCTGCTCCTGTCCTGTCAATCGTCCTCCTTGGATCTCATCCCTTCTCACCTACTCAGACTGTTCTAGCCATTCTTTGCTCGCCTACATAATCAACTTTCTTCTCTATTCTGAATCATTTCCCTTAACAATAACATGCCATTATTTCTTTTTTTTTTAAGTCCTCTCTTGTCCCCACATGCCCTGCTGACTACCACCCCTACCTCACTTTCCTTTTATAGCAAACTCAAGAGTTGTCTATTTTTGCTGTCTTGAAGGCTTCTCCCATTTCCTCTTGAATGCATCCCAGTCAGCCTTCCTATACCACCATTCCACCAAAACTGCCACTGACAAGGTCTCGGCTAACCTCCACTGGAGGAACTGACGCTCTGTTCTCACCTTCCTGAACCTATCTGCAGCTCTGACAGAGCCCATCACCCTCTGAGTCAGCAACACTTCCTTCACTTGGCTTCCAGAACGCCACTCGCCTGGATTTCCTCTTACCCTCTTGCTGCTCTTTCTTGGTTTCAGGTCCTTCTTCCCCATGACTTTTTAATATTGGGGTGCCTGGCACCTCAATCCTTAGACCTGTCCTCTCCTTTATATGCACTCCACTCCTGATGATCTCATCTAACTTATGGTCTCAAATACGTCGATGACTCTCCAAATGACTTCTCTCCCCCACATCTCTCTCCTGAACTCTAAACTCATACATTCGACTCTCTTTTCGATATCTCCTCCTGGATGTTTAATAGGCATCTCAAACATAATATGATAACCTGAAATTTGGACTTTCCCTCCAAACCGGTTGCACCACAGTCTTCCACATCTTGCCTAGTGGCATTTTCACCCTATCAGTTGCTTACTCAAAAATTCCGCCACCTCTTCAGAATCACTGTTGTAGCCTATTAACTGGTCCTCCTGGCTCCTCTTTCAGTCTACTCTCCACACAGCAGCCAGAGTGGTCTTATCACTTTTCTGTTCAAGCGAATCGGTTCAAGCAAAACCCTCCAATTCACACAGAATGAAAGCCAGAGACCTTGCAATAATCTGCACACATCCTCTCCCCCTCCCTGTTCAACCTCATCTCCTACAGCTCTCACTTCTCCCCACCCTCACTGGCCTCCCCCTCCTTCTTCTTGATTCTGCCAGACATGCCAAACACAAGCAGCCCAGACACACTCCTGCCTTAGAGTCCTGTCATGGCGTTTGCCTCTGCTTGGAATGCTCTTCCTTCAGATATCTGCATGGCTCCCTTCCTCACTTCCTTCAAAGTCTTCTCAATGAGGCCTACCTTGACCAACACATATAAACTATAATTTGTAACCCCCCACTCTCACTCTGCATGCTCCATCCTCTTTCTCTTATATGATTTACTTACTTCCCCAACAGAACATATCACCTTCCAATAGCAGCAGTCCGCATTATCATCACTATCCAAATATGTGCTATAAACATTTCTATCCTAAATACATTATCTGGATTGCAAACCTGTTAAAGTGAATTGCATATGCAGGTAACAGGACGTAGGGTACAGTGCAGTCATGGCTCTGGTACTTTTATTTTTTTTTATTTTTAAAATATATTTTATTGATTTTTTACAGCGAGGAAGAGAGAGGGATAGAGAGTTAGAAACATCTATCAGCTGCCTCCTGCACACCCCACACTGGGGATATGCCCGCAACCAAGGTACATGCCCTTGACTGGAATCGAACCCGGGACCCTTGAGTCCGCAGGCCAACGCTCTATCCACTGAGCCAAACTGGTCAGGGCGGCTCTGGCACTTTTAAAGTGTGATGTATTTCTGCTTCCATCTTTCCCACCCTCTCCAAAGACTAAGCCCTTCATGGGTCCCAATACTCGCTTCTTCCAGGTGCCTGGGATACCAACTTGGGTCCAATTTAAAAATTATCTTTAGTATCTTTATGTCTCATTTAAAATCTATATAATAGTATACCTTCATTTGCAGTATAGAAGCAAAACAATTTATATCTGATACTATAGGACCATTACTTACAGCACATAAAAATACCCATTAATAAGTATTAATATATTAAAAATTAAGTCACTGGTGTTTTATTTTTATTTAATTTTTAAAAAATTTTATTGGTTTTGGAGAGACAGACAGAGAAACATTAATTTGTTGTTCCACGTATTTATGCATTCATTGGTTGATTCTTGTATGTGTCCTGCCTAGGGATTGAACCCACAATCTTGGCATAAGGGGATGACACTCTAACCAACTGAGTTACCCGACCAGGGCATCACTGGTGTTTTAAATTCTTTTTTAAATAAAACTATTCTCAGTGGATTGTCATACAGATATTTAAGAGTGCTGAAGTGGGAAAAAAAAGTGCTCTAGTGGTATTTCAGGAAATAGGCTGAGGTTTTATTTTGTTTTAAAATATTTTATTGATTTTCCACAGAGAGGAAGGGAGAGGGATAGAGAGTTAGAAACATCGACGAGAGAGAAACATCGATTGGCTGCCTTCTGCACACTCCCTACTGGGGATGTGCCTGCAACCAAGGTACATGTCCTTGACTGGAATCGAACTTGGGACCCTTGAGTCCGCAGGCCGACGCTCTATCCACTGAGCCAAACCGGTCAGGGCTAGGCTGAGGTTTTAGATGTCTGAAAATGCATTGCTATTTTTCCCATTTAAATAATGGAAGAGCCAAAACCGGTTTGGCTCAGTGGATGGAGCGTCAGCTTGGCGGACTGAAAGGTCCTAGGTTTGATTCCGGTCAAGGGCATGTACCTGGGTTACGGGCACATCCCAGTGGAGGTGTGCAGGAGGCAGCTGATTGATGTTTCTCTCTCATCGATGTTTCTAACTCTCTATCTCTCTCCCTTCCTCTCTGTAAAAAATCAATAAAATATATTAAAAAATAAATAAATAATGGAAGATAGACTTCTACCATCCAAATGTTTTTAAGAATGGATTAAAGTTCAAGGAAAGCCTGGATATAAGTTTTTTATTTATTATGTTTATTGTCTCTTTCTTTCTACTACAATAATTTTAAACTCTTCAGTCTCAGTATCTTTTTAAACTCTTAAAAATTAGAGGACCCATCAGCAGATGAATGGATTAGAAAACTGTGGTACATCTACACAATGGAATACTATGCTGCTGTAAAAAAGAAGGAATTCTTAGCATTTGCAACAGCATGGATGGAACTGGAGAGCATTATGCTAAGTGAAATAAGCCAGTCAGAGAAAGATAAATACCACATGATCTCACTCATTTATGGATAATAAAGACCATTATAAACTGATGAACAAAAATAGATACAGAGGCACAGCAGCATTGAACAGACTGTCAAACTACAGTGGGAAGCCTGGGGAGGGTTGGGGGGGAAATAAGAGATCAATCGAAGGACTTGTATGCATGCATATAAGAATAACCAATGGACACAAGACACTGGGGGGTATGGGAGGCCAGGGGAATGTCAAGGGGGGCAAAAAAGGAGACATATGTAATACTCTTTGTAATACTTTAAGCAATAAAACAAAATTATTGAGGATCCAAAAAACTTTTGTTTATGCAGGTATTTCTATCCATATTTACCACATTAGGAATTAAAACTGAGATATTTAAAAATACATATCAATTCATTTAAAATAACTATAATAAGCCTACTATATGTTTACATAAAAATATTTTTATGAAAAATATCTTTTCCAAAACAAAAATAATTTATAAGATGGCATACAACTATACTGGGATATAATCCAAATGACACCCAATTCACCCATTTAAAGTATACAATTCAATGGCTTTTAGTGTATTTAGAGTTGTGCATAACACAATCAATTTTAGAACATTTATCACCCCCAAAAGAAACCCCATATTCTTTAGCTGTTTCTCTACCAACTTAATCACCCCCGGTCCCTACCCCGAGGCAACCAGTCATTTACTTTCTGACACTGGATTTGCCTGTTCTGGACATTTCACATAAATGGAACCATATAATATGTGGTCTTTTGTGACTGGCTTCTTCCATTTAGCAGAATGTTTTCAAGGTTCATCAACACAGCCTGCTGTTCAGTCGTCTCTCACTAACCCCCATGCTGGCCTGGTCGCCCCATACAGTCTGCTTGTTCAGTCGTTTGGTCGTCTCTCACTAAGCTCCCTGCCGGCCTGGTCGTAGGCAGCCATCTTGTGAGGGTGTGAGGGTTAATTTGCATATTACCATTTTATTATAGGTAGGATTAGTAAAAAATATTCTGTTATTTCCTTTGAAGTGACAGTTCAAGAAAATATCTTCTGAATACCCAAGTCTGAATAATCAGTTTGTCTGTAAGCCCTTCTCTCAAAGTGAAAATGGTTCCATGAAAAAGCAGTGACTTTAACTCATTGCACAAGCACTTGTCCCCGAGATGACAGCATTCTTCGCTAGGAAGCAGAAGTGCTTCATGCATATTACCCATTTTATCACACAGAATATTAGAAAGGCACAGAGTACAGGGTTGAGATATAGTAAATTAGCCATTTTTACTATTTCTTCAAGGACATTCTTAAGCAAAACTGGCCCTTTCTCGCTTCCTTTGAGTGTGATGGTAAACAATGCAATAACTACTGGTACAACCTGGGGCAACTGCCTTGCTGTGCACTGAGGACCTGCTGCTTTACCCACCATTGCCCACTTCAATGCAAATGTCACCACAAGTGGAAAGAGCAAATAAGGCCACAGTATTATCATGAAGATCACTTCAACCTTGTGTCTCTCCTGAAAGGGGTTTAGGGAGCCCAGAGTCTGCAGACCTCATTTTGAAAACTGCTACTCTACCAGACACAAAGGTCCTTCAGGCAGGGATTTTGGTCTGTTTTGTTCACTGCTGTACCTAGCCCCTGTGCCTCGAACAATGCTTGGCATATAATAGATGCTTAATAAATATGTATTAAATGATAACATCTGTAATTACTTTCAACTGCTTAGAAATAAAGCAATAAAATTCAGAATATTTGCAGTTTTTTGGTATAATTTAAAATTTTATAGAATGTTAAATATTTAACCAGGAAATAAATTATTTCTTTTGGCAAAGGCATTTAACTGCAGGACGGTAAGAGCAGCAGGGAACTTTCAAAACCATACCAACAGTGTCTGCGCTAGAAAGCAACAGCTTTTAGCAAAGGAAACAAGCCCTGCCCATTCCCCCCAAAGTGGGACACTGCCTGTGACCTAGAAACGGGTGCAAAACCAGGAAAGGAGGGAAAGATACTGAAAGCTCCCACCTGCACGGACTTGCCCCACACTTTCTTTTCCGCCCCTCGTGTCTGCGTATGTTTCACAGACTTTGGAAGAATTATGCACAAAAATGAACAGGGAGTAAGAGTATAAGGTGGGACACAAAGGAATTCATAACAAGTAATTTAAATGTTTTAACTTTTGAGATCTAAATGAAGAGACTTTTATCTCAGAAACAAAGCAAAGGACCTCAGTGCATGGTTCACATACTGTGAGTGCTATAGATGTGGATGTTAATGAAGCCAATGGTAGTACAAAAATTGCTGCATGATAGTTGGTCTGGCTAATAAAATATTCCGGTTAGTAGGGAGTTACCATATAGTTCACCATTTTTTAATGACTAAGAATTAAATAAATTAATTAAATAAATACACCACTCTTAAGCTGAAGAATTCAATAACTATTTAATGACTCCAGAGGCATTTGAGAATCTCGGTAAACTCTAGGGAGTCGTCATTAGAGAAGACTTATCAGTTAAGAAGGTCTGGTAATGGTGTTTAGTGACCACGTAAATTACCAGCTCTTTAGTTTCTAGTCCCACTTCTGCCACTCAGTAATTAGCTGGCAACAGATAAATTCCTTAACTTCTTTGTAGTTCACTTTTCCCTTTTTCCCGGAAATTCAGAAATGCTTAGAATATGAAGGTATGTGAAATATTTTGGGTCCTTTGAAGATACTGAGTCAAGAATAGGGAGTTAAATGTGAAGATTATCCAGAATATAAAATATCCCAGTAAAATTTTAATCTCTAATTCTGAAATAATAACCTATAAATTTCTCCTACCCTATAGAAAACCTCCAAAGAAAACCCCAACCCTTGTATCTGCTTGGCCTATAAATCCTGGGATAAAGGCCGAAACTGATACAAGCCACCCTCGCAGTTTCTGAATGGTTTACCAAGTATGTACTTTAGCATCTGCATCACTTGGCCTTCACAGTAACTTTGTTAGATAGGCAGGGCAGAAAGAGCCGTTTTTATTCTCCAGATGAAGAAATTAAGGTTTAGAAAAATTTAGTGCTTTAACTAAGAGTCAGCACTGGGATTCGAGGAGGTCTCACAAGCTCAATTGTCTTTCCACGTTGCACTTACTTTTCTGAGCGAAGGGAGAGAGGTGGTCCCCATCAGCATTTCTGAAGCCCTAACAGTGGGCAAAAGTTATCCAGCTTCTTCAAACCCTGAACAAACAATCCTGCTCAACTCACCTGTAGTTTCACAGCAATGACCACTGAGTTAAGATCTTTGTCCATTTCTTTGAGCATGACCAGCTTCTTCAGGGTCAAGCTGAATAGCCTAGACAAATTTAGAGAAAGAAGATCCAGTCAGACATAAGGAACTTATGAGAAAAGAGTTATTGGCATTCTGTCGGGGAAACACTGCTTTATCTCAAGTAAAAATGTCAGAATGCCATTCTCAGTCCAAACTGTGTCTTCCTTTAGTAAATGAGCACCCGCCCCTTTTATCTAACTGTTGTACTTGAGAAATGTCAAACAGGTACATTATCCCATCAACCTCCGGGGTGCCCATACACATCAAGCCAAAACCAACATGTATGGTATTGAAAGAACAGAAAACAAGATCAATGGAACAGACCAGAGCATCCAGAAACAATCCCACAATTATACAAAAACTTGATATAAGGGCAGTATTAAAATAACTGGGAAAAGAATAAACTCTGAAATAAGAAAATTTGGATCCTATCTCACACAATATATAAAAATAATCTCTAGGTGGATATTAAATACTTAATTGTAAAAGGCAAGATTTTAGGAAAAATATGGGCAATATCTTTCTGACTCTGAGGTAAGAATGGATTTCTTAAATAAGACACTGAAAACACTGAGAAATTCAATTATATTAAAGCTAGTGGCCCAGTATACGAATTCATGCATACTGAAAGGAAATTAATTAGAAGAAATATTTTAATATCGCTATTTGCCCTTTCTCTATAATAGGTCAACCAAATTCACGATCGATAATGACAGACCGAAACACACGCGTGTGATTGGCACCAGCGAGAGCTTTATATGCATTGTGCATGTGCGAGTCAACTTAGCTTTATGTATATATAGAATAAACTTGCTTAATTAGACCTGCTTTCTGATGTAGCTAAACTTTTTCCAGCTCAGTGAAGCACCCCAACTTCTCTTTCAGGTAATTGTCAGCAACACAGCAGTAAATATCAACACGAAGCAGATTATTATTATAGATCATGCAGGGAGAACAAAGGGTAAAATATTTAACTGCAGCAGTTTTTGACTATGTTCTGCACAGTGAGAAAACCTGAAATCATTTTCAAGGTCCACCATTTCTTACTTCTTTTCAGTCGGGTCAAGTTTCTAAACTTTGTAAATCTCCGTTTTCCGGCTAATGAAAAGAAAATAGGACTCTACTGAGTCTCCTATCTACCTACTCCAGGACTTCTGTGAGGATCAAATGAGATGAGGCACAGGAAAACGCTTCACAGACATTCGGTTAAAGTGTGAAATGTTTGCACCTGGCTATAAAACAGGCTGTGTTCCTGGGCTGAAGAAACTGCAAGGAGGCTAGTCATGGCTAGGGCGAGGAAGTCGGCATTGCTACGTGACATCATTACCCAGCGTCCACAGCAACTGTTTCCAGGCTAGGCTGGGCTGTGGGCTGCATTTTGCGCCTTGGGGTCTTGGCAGTGTCAGCTGCGATTTGGTGGGCTGTTGCTCTGGGGTGGTGGCGGGGCCTATGTCCCACTTGGGGGAAGCTGAGTGTTGCTTTGTGGGCGACAGGTCCGCGGTGCCATTTCTCTGTGCGTGTAACAGCAGCTCCTGCATTGAGCGTCTGCCCTCTGGTGGTCAGTGTGCATCACAGCAACTGATCAGATGGTCGGACACTTAGCATATTAGCCTTTTATATATATACTGGGAATTTCTGTTCATCAGGAGACACCACAGGATTAAAACACAAATCATGAACTTGGAAAAGATATTTGAAACTCATAATACTGATAAAGGATCTAGTATATAAAGAATTCCTATAATTCAATAAGAAAAAGACTGGCAAACCAATAGAAAAGTGGGTAAAAAGATATAAACAGATGTTTCATGTTTCCAGAAACGTCTAGCCACTAATGGCTAATAAATACTAGTATACAAAAATATGCTCAACCTCATTAGGAATCAGGGAAATGCAAATTGAAATCAAAATATCATTTTACACCCACAAAATTGGCAAAACTATTGGGTGAAGATGTGGCGTAATGGGAACTCATATGCTGCTAGTGGGAGTATCAGCTGGACATTTAGGCACTTAGGAAACTGTCAGGCATCATCTTGTGAGGCCATGTGTGAAATCCAGGATTCAGCGATTTCGCTTTTGGAGAATGCTTGCCCTGTGAACCAGGAGACGTATACAAAAGTGCCCATAGTCTTCATGAGCTATATGGCTGCGGGTAAGTTACATCATCTTCCCATGCCACTATTTCCTCATTTGTAAAATGAGGATTGTCATATCAACCCAGAGGCTTGTTGTGAGGATTCATATGTATAAAAGCACTGAGAATAGTACCTGTCCCACAGTAAGCTCTCAGTAAACTAGGTATTACTTATGTTATGCTCATCAGAACCCAAATGTGCACTGTTAGAAGAGTGGGCGATAAACTGGGGTATATTCATACACTCAAGTGCTATCATCCTGCAGTGAAAATGACTTCAACATGCATTAATCTCAAAACACAATACTTAGTGAAAACAAAGTTGCAGAAGACTACGTAGAGTACGATACTGTATCAAATTCAAAACCAAGCAAAAATAAACTACAAATTGTCTTGGGAAGTACATAGAGGGGAACCTGTAAAGAGCATGAGGATGAAACGTAAGACGAGGTTGGCACGTGTGAAGGAAACAAAGAAGGCGAGTGTGTCTGCGGCCCAGGGAATGGGGAGAGCAGTAAGATGTGAGGTTTGAAAGGCAAATGGAGGCTGGTTTTGATGGGAGGCCAATGGAGAATTATAAACAAGTGAATGATATAAAATGATTTGCGCAAGCTCACTCTACTGCTGTGTGAATAATGGACCATGGAAAGGAGAGGGTGGAAACAGGAGGACCTGTCGGAGGCTGTTGCTGGGGTCAGGTGAGAAGAAAGGAGGTTTGATCTGGGGCAGTAGCAGTGGAGATGATCAGAAGGGTGGAATTCAGGAACATTCTGGTAGAACTGATAGAACTTGCTGATAAACTGAAAGAGGGTATAGGGAAAAAGCTCAGAGGTTTCTGAGTTTTTGGCTTGAGCAACTGAGTGGATGGATGGTGGTATTTATTGTTTACTGAAAAGAGGGAAACGGGGAAGTTTTTTGGTGATTAGGGCAGAAAGTCAGGTCATTATTAAGTTTGAGACAGCTTAAATATCCAACTGGGAAAATTAAAGTAGGCAGCTAGCTATGAGTCCTGAGATCTAGGGAAAGATTAGGCCAGAGACACAGCATAAAGATGTTTAAAGCAATGGAGATCGCTGAGGTCTTCAGAGGAAAGTTCCAATTTTAAAAAAAAGCTAAGACCGGAACCCCAGGCGTGTCAATGCTTACAAGTCTGGCAGCAGAGAAAGGTCCAGCAAGACAGACTGAGAAGCTTCCAGTGAAGTAGGGAAAGAATGTGCCCCCAAGAACCTAGAGAAGAAAATGCTAAGATGTGTCAAATGCTTCTGAGAAGTAGCCAAGGTCAGAAAACTGATCATTGATTTGGCAAAACGGAGAATACTGGGGACCACAATAGGAGATGCTTCAGTGGAGGAGTAATAAACAAAAGCTTTGAAGTATCCCTTCCCCTCGGAAATGTGAGCAGTTGCAGATGAAGGTGAGGACAGAGAACAAGATTTCAAGCTGGCAAAAAAGAGCAATGTGGTACAGAAAGGGAGCTCTGTGGCCATGCTGACCAGCGTGAGTCTAACAACTCATGTTTTCTAGCATCTGGCTGCTTATTAAGATGTCAGGACCAAATGGTCTTATCAAAGACCACTGTGGTTCTCAGCATTCCCCAGGGAAGAGAGAAATTTTTATCTGAGAATGTAGGGAAGAGAGGTGACTGGGGACCTGGATGGGTTAAGTCAACAAATATGTATATATTTTAATTTAAGTACCTCTGGTGTCACTAGAATGATATACAAGGAAAATGAGACATAGCGTACAATTACCCAGAGTTTCAATTATGCCCTACCATATCATTATCCCCGGGTCATTGCACTGTTTTTCTTAATCCTTACCCGAGGATATGTTTTTATTGATTTTAGAGAGAGGAGGAGGGGGAGAGAAACATCTATCAGCTGCCTCCCCAATGCGCCCCGACTGGGCATTGAACCCAAAACCTTTTTAGTGTAGGGGATGATGCTCCAACCAACTGGCCAACCCAGCTAGGGCTCCTTGTACGATTTTTATAATCACATAGATGAGGAGTTGATCCATTATCTCCTCCATAATGAGACTAGAATGATAAACTGAATAACACAAGGAAGAAATCTTTACTCTGTAAAGTTCAAAAAACGCACAGTCACAGCAAGAGGCTAGAACCAAAGATCTCTGATTTCATGTCCAATTGTGAAGGCATCACAGCCGTCCAGATCTTGGCGCTTCACAAAAACTGGAGGTTCAGGATGGAAACACCGAACTGCCGTCTGGCTCCCTTCCTTTTCTTATTTGCCTTCACTTTCCTTTATTCCCACCTCGCAACATCCAGCCTCTGGCAGATTTTAGAATGTTTACACAAACAAGAAAATTGGGTAATTTGGATTCAAGATGTCTTTCTTTAGACAACATTTTAAAAAGTGGGACATGTTGGGGGCTGAAACAGCTTGCCATTTTACCTTTAAATTATACATTTTTAAGTATGGTATAACCACTGGCTTCTTTTTTTCCAGAGATAATTCCATCTTTCTCTGATCTCCCTATCCATCCCACTCCTCCAGACTTTTGCTTCCAGAAAAAAACACCCACAGCTGCTATTAGGGTCAGGTAATAGTACAGGATAATCCCTGGGCATTCTTGATAAGGAACTTCAGAGAGAGGAACAAACGTCATCTTATTGTTGGAAACCACAAGGCTTCAAATAAGAATATGCTCCATACAGCTAGCTATTCAAAGACCTTCCACCTTAAAAAGGAGACCAGAATAAGAACGAACATTTTTCAAGTTCATTTCCTGGGACTGCAACATATGAAGTACAAAATTTAGAACTATGATCTGAAAAGTAATTTAGCTTTAGATTAGAAATGTTAGAGACAATAGACTAAAAAATAAAATAAAATGAGCCTTATCTCAAAGTAATTATAAATGTTATATGGGCTTGAAATACTGGGGTAAGAAGAACATCAGGTCAGACTTTACCAATAACTATTTTCAAAGGAAGAACCACCATCATTTTTTGTATTAATTTGAAAGAAAACTAACTTGTATCATTTTTAGTATGGTTTTTAAGTTATTCTCTAATGGAAAATTTAATGGATATGCTTATACATTTGCCTAATACAGACACACACACTCTGTATTTCTGTGTCTCCCTCTTCAACTTTTCTAAGGGCTCCAAATAAAAAGGGTCATTTTATTTTGCTTTTTGGGATTATCCTATATAATAAAAGAGCTAATATGCTAATTAGACTGGATGGCAGAACAACCTTCTGGAATGACCTTCCGGAACGACCAGTGAGCAGGGCCGTGAGGTAGCCGGGGCTTCGAGGGCCAAGTCCCTTGCACAAATTTCATGCATTGGGCCTCTAGTATCTATATAAATCAATTGCCCTCCCCCCAATTGATTACCTATAAAATTTTAAGATTCCTTACATGGCTTCACACAATAGATGCACAAGTCTTACAAAATATATTTTTGTGAGTCTACATAACAACTTTCCCTCCAACAACTTCGAATATGCCTTATTTTCATCTTTGACTGTATTAATTTCCGAGGGCTGTCATTTGTTAATTACCACCAACTTGGTGACTTACAACAACAGGAGTTTTATTCTCTCATAGTTCTATTGACTGGAAGTCCAAAATGAAGGTGTCAACAGGGCTGCATTCTACCTGAAGCCTCTAGAGGAGAATCCTTCCTTGCCTCTTACACTCGGTGGCTGGTAGTCCCTGGCATTCCTTGGCTTACAGACATATCACTCACTCCAATCTCTGCCTGTCTTCCCATAACCTTTCCTCTTGTGTCTCTGTGTGTCTCAAAACTCCCTCTCCTTTCTCTTATAAGGACATCAGTCATTGGATTTAGGGTCTACCCTAAATTCAGGATGACCTCATCTTGAGATCCTTAAGATCCTTAATTATATATCTGCAAAGACCCTATTTCCAAATAAGGTCACATTCACAGGTATGAGGGTTAGAACTAGACACATCTTTTCAGGGGGCCACTATTCAACCCACTATATGGATTAATGTTCATCTGATGGGGGTCCTAAAATAAAGTGTTTGCCTCTCATAGACATTCACCATATTCTTCCTAGAATCCAACTTGACTTGGGGAAAGCTATCATTTATAGGAAGTCAACAGTGAATTGATGCTCTGAATGCTCACTTTCTAACTTATTTATTTTTTATGTCCAAATAAGGATTTTTTTCTTTGGGAAGAAAACAAAGCAAATTGGATCTCTTCTTTCTTATCTAGCTGAGATTTCAAGTGGGAATTCATCCATTGTCCAATGGAATTAAAGGATCATTTTATTACTATTACCCACACTATACCATTCCTATTTCTACTTGAGTTTAAAACCTGCCACCTTTGGAAGGGAGAGGAAAAGAGGGATAGAAACATCAATGATGAGAGAGAATCATTGATTGGCTGCCTCCTGCACACCCCTTACTGAGGATCGAGCCTACAACCTGGGCATGTGCCCTGACCAGGAATTGAACTGTGACCTCCTGGTTCATAGGTCGATGCTCAATCACTAAGCCACACTGGCTGGACTTCGGCAGAGTTTTTACTCAGATGCTGGCCTCACCATTTCTGCAGTATTTTCTTGCTTCCAGGATTTCCATCTTAAATTTCCAGCTGTTCTTCTATCCCTGACCTCTCTTCTTTATCACCTCTTACCCGTAAGGCTGCAGTTTTTCATTGTCATTTCATTCCACTAAAGCCACTATGGAGTCTGGAGGAAACTCTTTGACAAAAAAAGCCATAATCTTTCAAGTTTCGCTCCTTCCAATTACAATTTTTAGGAGTCAACTCTCCTCTAGCATCTATCTGTTTTTGAATGCTTTTAGTAGTTTGTTTTATTTTTCCAGATTTTCTAATTTTTATCTGTGGGAGGATTTGAGCAACCACTTTAATCTACCTACTTTACTGGAAACTTCCTCTAACTCAACTGGGAATAATTTACAATTAAATGTACTTTTATGGTTTTTAAAAAATAACATCTTATCTTTAAAGCATAGTGCTATAAACAAAAGATTTATAAGTGAATGTTTTAAAGTAATGGATATTAACATTTCAATGGTAAAGTCTTCATTGTCCTTAGAAATTTATTAAGTCAAGCAGTCCATGTGCCACATGTAATAAAGTCAAAGGCAGAAAAGGCTTTGATCTGTTTTTCTATTTTAATGAAAAGGAAACAACATAAAACAAAATAGCCCAGGTCCCAAATTAAAGAAGCTAGAAACTGGAATTCTGATCCTAGAAAAATGAATCTTTTTCTCGCCTAGGAGTCACCACAACTCAGTCTGTTCTATATTTAGTAACTGGAGGACATGAGAAATAGAGCTCTTATTTGTTTTGGGTTTTGTTTTGATAGCCACAATGGTTATTTTTGGGGGAGGAGAAAGAAAAGAATGTGGACTGAGTAAACTGTACCATAGATTACAGTATTAAATTCCAACCTTCGTATGAAATAATTACTATTTATATGACTCTAATAAAGTGTAAATATTTACAAATGTGCAATGCATAATAGGAACAGAGAAATAGGATGGGGAGAAGTGAATAAATATGAATAAGATAAGTTTTGCTCCCAAATCCTATATAATAAAAACCTAATATGCAAATTGTCCTCTCAACTGGGAGTTCAACCTGGAGTTCGACTGCTCGCTATGACATACACTGACCACCTGGGGGTGATGCAAAACATGGTGGGCTTCAGTGACATGGTGTTGGCTGTGAGCGGCAGTGGAGGCATGGGCCCTGATGAGAGTGGGACCGCAGCAGGATGGTAGAGCAGGTGAGCGGGTGGTGCCAGGCCAAGGCAGGTGCGAGCGGGGCCTAATTGCACCACTGATCACCCCGCAGATGGCGACCAGCAGCAGTGGTGGGGGGCAGGGCTGCCACCGGCTCCTAGGCACTGAGGGAGCTGGGCGGGGGCCTGATTGTCCAGCAGACAGCGACCTATGGTGGCAGTGGGGGGTGGGGCCGCAACCTGGTTCCCAGGTGCTGAGGGAGCAGGGCAAGGGCCCAATGACTCAGGCAGAGGGGGACACATGGGAGCCCGAGGGCCCAGGTGTCGCCCAGGGCCCTGAGGTCAGCTGAGACCTGCCCTTCCACACCAGAGGCTCGCACTTAGATCGCCGCCAGGCCTAGGGACTGCACCCATGCACAAATTTCGTGCACCGGGCCTCTAGTATTTTTATAAGGAACTAAATAGACATGTTTTAAAAAAAAACAATAGAAGAGGAACACAGGAGGTGGAATGGAGGTAAAAGTGCTGCTTATAGACTGAGTACCTGATTCAGTAAACTTCACAATTCCAAATCACAGTGTTATGCTATGAGTAACTTCTTTCTTTTTTAACCCTCACCTGAGGATGTGTGTTTTACTGATTTTGTAAGAGAGAAACATCGATGTGAGAGAGAAACATCGATTGGTTGCCTCCTGTACTTGCCCTGACCAGAGATTGAACCTCCAACCTAGGTATGTGCCCTGACCAGGAATTAAACTCCCAACCTTTTGGTGTATGGGACACCACTACAACTGAGCTACCCAGCCAGAGCTGCTATGAAATGTGCTATGAGTAACTTTTTAAAAAGTGTCTCTGTGTGTGTGTGTTTACAAAGTATTACTGGTACACTGCAGAAAAAATACCTAATTTATTTTGAAAATATAAAGTGAAAAGAAACCTCTGGAGAGAATTATTGCTAAAAAGTCTGGGGGAAAAATGTGTGTATGTGGGTCCACCAACCTTTGAGCATATACTAGTTCTTTTGTGCTTCTTTTTAACCAAATGGATATTTTACAATTTACATTGATTAAGTGGACATCTTTCCATGTTAGTAATGTTCCTGGACTAAATCTGAAGAATCTGTCTCCTCCATGATATACAGCCATGATGTCTCTACTCAGTTGCCCTTTAAAAAAAAAAATTTTTTGTTATTTTTAAAACTGACTTCTAAGGACTGCCCCTGCATCTACACAGTTTAGTGACCAGCCAATAACTGGTTAAAGATTCAACTCACACATCGTGAGGCAGTTAGACTTCCAACCTCTGCCCGTGGAACTGTGTAGGGGTTATGGAATACAAAGTTCAGGTCTGACCCAACTCTTACTTTCTGCTGGGCCCTCCTGCATCTCTGTACATTTATTCACCTTCCCAGCCAACCAGGGATATGTGGATAACTTGAGACCTCTCCAGTCTTACCTGCATGTGTGCATAGGCTTCTAGTCGGTTGGGAATGTGTAGAGAGCTTTTCAAGCCTTTCTATGTCTGTGTCATTTCCAGGATCTCTGTTAAGTTTTAGCTTATGCACCAGTCTGTTACTTAACCTAATTGGGACAGCTATTTAGGCTACCAGAACTGCCTTGTTCAGTTGCCACTGAGATCATTACTCTTACTGACAATACCAATGGGCATGGGCTTTTCACTTTCTACTCCAAATCAAGTGGGCTTCCTCTAGCAGCCAAATTGCTAATTTTCATGGTCTGCCCCACCCTGAGAGAACTACTACACTAATGGGGCGGCGAGTAATCCCAGGCCAGAACATAAAAAATTCCCACTGTTCTTCCTTGAAGTTCAGCAGTTTCTTATGGATAAATGCTTCTTGATTTGTTGTTTGCATTTGTTCTATATCCAGAGGGCTGAAATTATTGTTTTTGACAACTCTGTCTAGCTTATTATTGTTTTTGGAGAAGTGATTTGCTGACTCCCTCACTCTACCCACCAAAGTCCTACCTCTGTCCTCAGCTACTTTTAAATCTTTCTTCAAGTGTGCCACTCAGTCACATGACACAAAATACATTATAAGTCCTGTGATATCATAAAGAAAAATGACCATTCCTCAGATCCAGTTGTCTTCCTACACTATTACATCACATACTTCTAGGCCTTGAGAAAGCAAAACATAACTTGCTAAAATATGGTTTTAAAGAACTCTATCTGGTTTAAAAGTAGACCAAATGACAGTTTCTTTCAAGTCTTATCTAGGTATCAGGAGCAGGTTTCACCATGATTCATTCAGGAAAGCAAGCTGCTTGGCTATTTTTGTTTTCCTTTCCTTAAGTCATGCGTTTTCTCTATGGGTTCATATCTGAAGTCAACCATAAGCCACTGAAAGTTGGTTACCTGATTTCTATATTTATCTGCACAAAATCAAACACAAGAATTATTTCCCTTGCCCTAATATATCTGTTCTCTTCCTCACGCGATACAGTTTCTCTTTGTAATAGAAATGGCTCCCACTGCTGTAACTTACCCTATTCAAACTGCAAAATATCACATGGCTGCTCTGGTCATTCAGCAAACTGGTATTATATTGTTAGTCTTCCCATTCTTTGATAAGAACTCAAGAAAAAACTAAATATAGTCAGTTATCAGAAAGAGGCAAACAGGAATCAAAGTTCAAGAATTTCTGACTCCTAGTTCTATGATTATAAACCTCCCCAAATTAAAAACATTTTTGAATACTGCTGCTATGTTGATACTGTAAGTTTTTTTTATTGCACACGTATATTTAACAATAGTTTTACATAGAATGCTAATAGCAATTTATATTATAAAGGATTTGAAATATTAATTTCATACCATAGTACATCTAAAATTAACTCCTAAATAAATGCATTACAATTTGTTTAGTTTAAAGTTTTAATGGCAATAATGGGAGGAAAAGAGTAAATCTGTTTTACATAACTGTATGAAAAATAAACTCAAAAATAGTCAATAAAGTTTAAAATGGCCTCCTGCTCCTGGAGGAGGTGCTGCCCAATTCAGAGGGGTGATGTGACTATATCCAGTTAATCTCTGAACTGAAACTTCTGTGATGCAGGGTCATGGAATCATGGTCAGTCAGTCCCCTTTCTCCTGGACAGGGTACTGCCAATCTCCTTTACTCAGTAGCCAGGTCTTTTAATATCTGTAAAACAATTGCAAAATTCAAGTGTGTATTCTTCTTTCCAGCTTCCTGGTAGTCTTCTTTTACTGAACTAATCAGTTATTTCAAGGCTGCATCCATCCAGGTATGTATAGATCTGCAGCTCCCTGGATGGCAAGTTCCCAGGGGAGAACTCATCCATGCAGTGGTGGCGCCCATTGTTGGTGAAGACACAGCAGCAGTAGGGACATCCCCCAGTAGATTGACTTCGCCAGTTCCTTCCTAATTTCCTCCTGGGTGACATGTGACTTCACTTCCATCTTCCTCCTGTGGCCCAGGAGATGCTCGCTCTGACCTCTGACCCCCACAGCAAGCACAAGAATGAACTTGATACTGAAGTTTTTGACAAAGTATTTCTCTTACACAACTTATTCTAAATAAATTGCACACAGCTTTCAACCTTCTTAAAATGTTTTTCACCCTAAAAAAGTCTTCAACAGCTAATGGCTTCCCAACCTGAGTATTACACATTAAATCAGGGCAAACCTCATAGCAAATTAAATTTCTTCTTCATTTCTTCCCTTGGGTTAGTGGTACCACCTGAGAGGCACACACGAAGGAGAAGAGCAAAACTGCACTAGCGAGGACTCTGAGGCCACCAGATCCAGTCCAGCTGAGTGCACACAGGGAAGGGTCAGCTGTAAGATGACCCCTTACAGGGCACTGCTCTTTGTGCCCAGCAGCTGCTCCAGGACGCTCTTCCAGCACCAGCCAGCCTCACGAGTGTTCTACTAAGGAACGTGCCACCTGGGGAAGGTGGACATGCCACAGATAATGTCTCTTCTAGACAGCAGGAGTTTTAAATAATCCACACCAAGTCTCTGGAAGCCAGCAGTCCATTACAAGTAGCATTAACTGATAAGGCGGGATTGATTACAGGAAGGTAATTCAATTGCAAGGCTCTAGACAACACCTTAATCTAATACTGCTTGGGAGGGAAATCACTTTTTCTTTGACATTTTCATTAACAGAACAACCTGAATGCAGTGTAAAAAGCTGCATCAGAAAAAATAGCCTCTTTACTAGACAGATGGACCTGATCTACCTGTAAATAATAGAATTTCTAGTCAAGCCACACAACCAGGGTCAATGCAGACTAAATTTCAGTTTGTAATTCATTTTGTTTTCTCAGTGATGGCATGTCAGATACAAATACCGCTCATGGCTTTGGGATTTCCCAGTGAAGGTGGCTAACATGTAAGGGGGCAGAATGTGAAAACCCCAGACACCACTGGCATCAACACACATCTCAGGGTTGCTCTACTGGGGAAAGCAATGTTGGATGGCAGTTGGCGTGAACCTTCTCCTTTTTTTCAGGAGTTCCATTTTTAAAAAATACATTTTTATTGATTTAAGGTAGAAAGAAAGAGGGAGAGAGATAGAGACATCAATAATGAAAATCATTGATTGGCTGCCTCCTGCACACCCCACACTAGGGATCGAGCCCACAATCTGGGCATGTGCCCTGACCAGGAATCAAACCATGACCTCCTGGTTCATAGGTCGACGCTCAACCACTGAGCCATGCCAGCCGGGCTCAGGAGTTCCATTTGATTTGGTTAAACTAACAGCTCTGAATTATAGAAAGATCAGGTTTAAATCTGACAGAAATTATTTCCTTTAATGAGAAAACACCTTCCAAATCCACTAAGAACCTAAAGATATAAAAATAATAACATTGCATTAAATATATTAAAAGTTTAAGATAAATAAATTGTAAGACTATAAAATGGAATCATACTGCTGTATAACAGATAACAAGACATATATTATACATAAAGTACATGAATATGACCAATTTATTCTTTGCAGCATTGTCTGTAATAGCAAGACATTGGAAACAAGCCTCTTTCCTTGTTTACTTAAAGTAAAATTCATGAAGAACTTCTCCAAATGATTGGGAATGTATGGAAAGGCAACTGTTTGATGCTTCTTTCTTACATCAATGTTTCTCTCTCTCAAATCAATAAGCATGTCCTTGGGTAAGGATTTTTTAAAATGAAGATAGAAAGGTCGTACCTCTCAGAAGTTCTATTTAATAGGTTTATCAATGGTGATTCTATCAATTGAAAAAAAGATACATGAGCCCTAGCTGGTTTGGCTCAGTGGATAGAGTGTCCGCCTGCAGACTGAAAGGTCCCAGGTTCAATTTTGGCCAAGGGCACATGCCCAGGTTGTGGTCTTGATCTCCAGTAGGAGGCATGCAGGAGGCAGCCGATCAATGATTCTCTCTCATCATTGATATTTCTATCTCCCCCTCCCTTCCTCTCTGAAATCAATAAAATAAAATAAAAAAGACACATGATATCAAGGCTGGGATTGGGAGGCACTTGAGGGAAGCACTCACTCTCAGGTTTGTGCAAGTGCAAGGTTGACATTTGTGCAAATCTGAGAATAAGTGCCTCCTTAAATACTGCATCCAGAGTCTCTTGCTTAACTCACCCTATCCTTGGTCCTGCCTAATATATGTGGTCTACGGACCAGCAGCACCAGCATGTTCTGGGGCCTTATCAGAAATACAGACTCTCAGCCCAACCCCAGACCTACTTAATTAAACCTGCATTTTAACAGGATTCTCAGATTATCCCTATGCATATTAAAGTTCGAGAAAGAAGGAACAGAAGGGATAAAGCCTTGCAACTGATATAATTCTAAGCTCTTCCTACCATATTGCATCTCTGACATAGAAAAAAGTGAGTAGTGGCTCTCTACTGATGTCCAAAGGACAGCTCTACACTGGCCAACATTTTTTTTAAAATATATTTTATTGCCAAAACCGGTTTGGCTCAGTGGATAGAGCGTTGGCCTGAGGACTGAAAGGTCCCAGGTTCGATTCCGGTCAAGGGCATGTACCTGGGTTGCAGGCACATCCCCAGTAGGAGATGTGCAGGAGGCAGCTGATCGATGTTTCTCTCTCATCGATGTTTCTGACTATCTCTCTCCCTTCCTCTCTGTAAAAAATCAATAAAATATATTTTAAAAAATAAATAAATAAAATATATTTTATTGATTTTTTACAGAGAGGAAAGGAGAGGGATAGAGAGTTAGAAACATCGATGAGAAAGAAACATCGATCAGCTGCCTCCTGCACACCCACTAATGGGGATGTGCCCGCAACCAAGGTACATGCCCTTGACCGGAATCGAACCCGGGATCCTTCAGTCGCAGGCCGACGCTCTATCCACTGAGCCAAACCAGTTAGGGCTGTCCAATATTTTTTAAAGATATTTTTAAATTGATTTCAGAGAGGAAGGAAGAGGGAGAGAAAGATAGAAATATCAATGATGAGAGAGAATCATTGATTGGCTGCCTCCTGCACAGCCCCTACTGAGGATCAAGCCTGCAACCTGGGCATGTGCCCCTGACTGGAATTGAACACAGGACCCTTCAGTCCACAGGCCGATGCTCTATCCACTAAGCCAAATCAGGTAGGGCACTGGCCAACAATTATGTCACTTTTAATCAGGGGCCTGGATAATGACATAAAAGAGATGCTTACTAACCTGCAGGTGGCACACAGCAAGAGGCTACTAATGCAAGAAGTAACAGAGTCAAACCGTTTTGACAGGCTGAAGATTTTACTATAAGCACATGTACAGTTTTATATTTAGGCTAAAAATTTCAATAAAAGAGTATAAGATATGTGAGGGTTTGCTTGGCATCAAAATATATGAAAAATCCTGGGAATAAATCCAAAACAATGTCATGAACTTAATATAATAGCATTTCAAATCAACGGGAGAAAATGAATAATTTAATACGTGGTGTTGGAGTAACTGGATGCTAGCTGGAAAGAAAATAAATCTGAACTCTTACCTCACATCTTATACCAAAATAAATTCCAGAAGGATCAAAGATTTAAACATAAATCCATTAAAGTACTGAAGTAAATATGAAGAAAATATTTTTTAAATAACCTCAAAGTGGGTAAAGCCTTTCTAAGGATACAAAAATCCTTATTTTTTTAATATCTAAGAATTTAAAATTCAGAGGCTATTTTTAAAAACTGATAAATTTCACTACATTAAGAAAAAAATCTGTATGGTAAAACACCACTGTAAACAAAGCCTGAAGACAAATGACAAAAGGGAGGGAAATTTTACAACTTATATAAAAGACATAGGGTTATTTTCTTTATTGTACAAAACTCCCCAAAATTATTAAGAAAAATAGACCAACAAGCTAAGAGAAAGCTTGCCTGGAGAGACTAAGGAGGCTGAGAGCTGTCCAAGCTGAAGGGCATTCTTGTGTTGGAGTGAAAAAAATTGAGCCATTTGTTGCTATAAATGGTTGAATCAGGCTTGATGGTGGAAATTCTCATGAGTTAAATGTCAACTGAACATACAGAAGAACTTCCTAAGAATTAGAAGTCCATAAATGGATTCAGGCCAAGGCTAAAGAGCCAACTTCCAAAGAAGTTTTGGGAAGAGAGGATCACATTAGATGGGAAATAAGCTACATAAATCACAAAGGTTCTGTCAAACTCTAAAATTATGCAATTCTATCCTAAAGAGTGGATCAGCTCTGGAAAAGTTAAGAGCATGAAATCAAATAATGAATGATAGACTCTCACAACACAAAAAGAATGAAAACACTCTGCCCCTCCCCGAGAAATCTCTGTGGAGATGCCCTGGAAGAGACTTTCTCAGGGCCAACACAAGCCCTCCCACCACCAGGAGATAGCCCCCACCCTGGGAAGAAATGGCTCCAGAGGCCGGGTCCCTCAGGAGAGGCACTCCAGAGCCCCTAGAACAGCGGTTCTCAACCTGTGGGTCGCGACCATTGGAAAACACATACAGCATATCAGATATTTACATTACGATTCATAACAGTAGCAAAATTACAGTTATGAAGTAGCAACGAAAATAATTTTGTGATTGGGGGTCACCACAACATGAGGAACTGTATTAAAGGGTCACGGCATTAGGAAGGTTGAGAACCACTGCCCTAGAAGAAAAAACAACTCAGAGCTGTCTGGTCTCTTCCCAAAGTGCTGCTGGTCAGAGACCCCCAGAGCAGAGATGCAGGGAGGGCCAGGAACATCCCTTCCTGCACAGGCTTCAGGGATCGCCCCCTTCCCTGAGGAGAGAAATGGCCCAAGAATGGCATACCTTAAGTACTCCCAGGAACCCTGGGGGGAAAACAGGCTCCCCAGAGACTCCTAAAAGGAGAGATTGGGCCTGGGAGCCCCCAGAGGTGAGGGATGCTCTCGAGACCTGAAATATGTCCCCACACACCTTCCCCTACCAAGATACATGCTCTGATGTAGGAAGACAGACTGGGTTAGGCTGGGTTTGAGGGGGTCTCCTCTGGCCAAATGTTGTTTATTTGCACATAAAACTGTATGCAACACAAGGCACTGGGGAAGGGCTTCACAAAGCTAGGACCAATAGGAGTGGTCCTCAGTGCTATCACCCTTGCCCACTTTTCATTTCACCTCTTAGTTACCAGGTGGTGACAGACTCAGTGCTAGATCCCAACCATGGAGCTAGGGGCTCTGCCTTTACCTGTGAAAGGTCTTCTCTGTGCTTCTCAGCCCTCCCAGCCATCTGGGCCACCCCTTCCTCCGGGTCCTCCATTGTGCAAAATGCTTCTCTGCCCTCCCACTCAGTGCTCAGGGGTCTCCAAGACCAGAGCATGATGCCTAGGCCACCAGGGGTTTCTGGGGGGAATCCACTGACCCCAGGAATGCCTCCTGTCTGGACCACCCACTCCACGAAGCAAAAGGGCCTCATACAATCTTCTTGCCAGAATCCTGACCTCCAGATCCAGGACAGCCCTCGAGACCACTGCCCCACCAGCCACCACCTCATGTTACCAATTCCACCACTACTGTATCTGCCCCATTTGTGCAGGGGGAAGGGGCTGTCTCTTTAACAAGCCCCAGTCACTACCTGAGCTTCCTCCAGGGAAAGGAGCCTTTAGCCAACCCCTAGACCTGGCTGCTGCCACTCCAGCCCACTCTAACCCCTACCCTCCATAGAATGGCTGTGTATGCTGGGATGACATGAGAATGAGTTTTTATACAGGCCATCAGGGGGCACCATCAGTCAAGGACTACTTGGCTGTTGCCAGGGTATAGGGCAGTGGTTCTCAACCTTGGCTGCACATTAGAATCACCTGGGAATCTTTTTAAAATCCTGATTTCTGAGCCTCATCCTCCGGAAATTCTGTTTCTTTGTTACTAATGTTGTGGCCCCACCCCATAACAAAGAAACAGAATTTCCGGAGGATGAGGCCCAGAAATCGGGATTTTAAAAATGTTCCCAAGTGATTCTAATGTGCAGCCAAGGTTGAGAACCACTGGTATAGGGAGAAGTAACTAATTGGACTCTCCTACTTATAGGCTATTCCCAAGTTGGGAACACTATACATAACTATAAACAATTAGAAAGGCTTTCCTCAGCCAGGTTAACAAGGGGGGGGGGGAAGTGGGGGAAAAAGAGCATTAAAAACAAATAAACAAAACCCGTTATCTGCCATCTATTTCTATATTTGCTTATCCAAATCAGAAAGGGCAATGATAAATAGTGTAATTTGGTATCCACAAGTAAAGCAGGCCAGGGAAAGCTGAAGAAACTCCTTCATGGAGTCCTTGCTGCTCTAAACTCAGCAGAAAGTCAGGATGGTTAGCTCCAGGTGTGCGGAGGGCTCTCAGCCCAGGCTGTGGTATAGGGCAGTGGTTGGCAAACTGCAGCTCTCGAGCCACATGCGGCTCTTTGGCCCCTTGAGTGTGGCCACGAAGTTTCAATCGCACTGTATGTCGCACCCGCATGTGGTATTTTGTGGAAGAGCCACACTCAAGGGGCCACAGTTTGCCGACCACTGGTATAGAGGAATTAAGTAAGGATTTCAGACCTGGGACAATTTATATACACTTCAGGAATAAGTATGTTTTATGGATATGTTGCAGGTGGTATCGTGCATATCTATCAGGAGATATCCTATATAATAAAGAGGTGATATGCAAATTGACCCTCACACCCTCACAAGATGGCTGCCTATGACCAGGCTGGCAGGGGGGTTAGTTAGGGATGACCAAACGACTGAACAAGCAGGCTGCATGGGGCAACCAGGCCGGCAGGGGAGGGCAGTTGGGGGTGACCAGGCTGGCAGGGGGGGCAGTTGGGGGCAACCAGGCTGGCAGGGGAGGCAGTTGGGGGCAACCAGGCCGGCAGGGGGGGCAGTTGGGGGTGATTAGGCTGGCAGGGGGACAGGTGAGCAATTAGGAGCCAGTGGTCCAAGATTGTGAGAGGGATGTCCAACTGCCGGTTTAGGCCGGATCCCCAGGATTGGGCCTAAACTGGCAGTCGGACACCCCCCAAGGGGTCCCAGATTGGAGAGGGTGCAGGCTGGACTGAGGGGGAATGCACGAATTTGTCAAGCAGGGGCTTGCACGAATTTCATGCACTGGGCCTCTAGTATATACATAATGTGATACATCCTCTGTCTCACATTTTGAAATATACAGTCTCTTCTTCAATTAAGAAAAACATTTATTATAATGTACCAGACTCATTTAACCTAGAAAAGTGTAAGAGTATAGGCCATCGATCCCCATTTACCAGAGTGAGTCTGGACTATGGTATCCCTACCAAAAAAAAAAAAAAGTACTTCTTGAGTGACTGTCTGAAATACTTAGATGGCTCTATCCATCACACCTGCATATCATTTGTTTTAAGTTATACACTGCAGTACTCATCTTTTTGTGCTGTCATATCTCCTCAAGTATATTTTTAGCTCATGAGAGAAGACAGGCAGTCTCACACCTCTACTCAATTCCTACCATAGACAGCTCTGCACAGCCAGCACTCATGAGTGATGAGGACCGTGCCTCTCTCTGCTGAGGAAGGTCCTCCTCTCGCCTGATGCAGTCCAGCCTCTTTTAATAGTTCTTCACACCCTTCCTCCAGAGTCAGTATACCCACAGCTTACCAACCAGAAAGAGGAGGTACACAGAGGAAACATGAACAGTGACTCAGTGGAAGGTTACAATGAGAACTCAAAATTCACTGGTCGTTCAGGAAAACCTGCTGAGTTAAGTGTGGTTCTACTTGGATGCTCCTCCTTCCCTTCAGGGAGACCTGTGAGTCTAAGCAATGAGTGTCTGGGAGGAAGGGCTGTGGACATTGCCTAGACAGGGCCTGGTAAAGTGACCTTCCTGCTCTCTTTGGCAGGTCAAGTCCCTGCTTGACAAGAGCTAAGTTATCACAAAGGAAAATAAGGATCAGTTCAGTTAAAGAGATGACCCAGGAAGTTTGGGATGGGGAAGAAGAAAAAAGCAGTTTAGTTCTAACCTCACGAGGAAGCCCAGGAGAGGCATGTTATCATCGAGCTATGCAGAGGAAGTTAGAGTCATTAGCAGAACACTGGGGCCTCTCTTTCTTCCCACTTTGATAAAACCCTCTGCCACCTGCAGCACAGTGCTGCTCTAATAGCTACAGGGCCCTCCACTGCCAGCCACCTCCCACTCATCTCTGTGCTTGGCCGGTTCTTTACTGCCTCCAGAAATAAAAGTTAGATATGATACTTATTATGCCAATAATCACCACCTGGTAACGTAAGTTCCAGAAGCACAGGCCTCTTCTTACAAACAGCACAATCTTCAATACAAAAGGAGAGAACTCACCCTCATCCCTGCCCCCACCCCTGGACAAGCACAGATTAAATTAAGAATTCTTAAAATTCCCAATGGTGTCAAAAGCATTTAAAGTTGCCAGGTCAAAGATTCATTTTTGCAGCAGACAACCACAAAGGATTTCAGTATTATATACAGTGGAAATGATTGCAAGAAATTCTAAATATGGACAGACAGTAATTTAAATCCTTTTTCTAATGGCTAATACTATATTTTCAGTTCAATATCTGATTCTAAGTCAGGCTCCAATTAAGGAAAGCAAGACCCAGTTTTCTGGTTCCACTGGGATTTACTTGTTCAGGGATTACCTGGTCTGCCAGTTGTGAATCTGTTTCCAGTCAGTTCTCTGCTGGAAACCCTGTCGTGACTAACAAATGTGTTTCAGAACAAGGAAACACCCCGATTACTAGGCGTCAAGGGGGAAGTAAAGCCCCAAACAAGCCACTCTCACTCCTGGCCTGGTGCTTCCCCGCAGGCCACTGCCACTGTCTCGAACCAGCTGTGGGAAGTTGGCAAATCAATCTACCTAGGTTTTGATTTCCTTCCCTCTAGCCCAAATGTCCATGACAGAGAGACATGAGGGAAAAACAGTCCCTCTTCCTCAGTTGGATATTCTGGTGTCTCTCTGTGATACCTGAAATTACAACAAACTACCTGAGTCTATGGGGACAAGCCAATGTAGTTAGGATGGAAGGGCAGGAAGAGAAAATGAACTCAGGTTCTGAGCTGCTGAATTAACCAGCATTGGAGTCACCCTATCCCCAGACTTCTTGTTATTAGAAATACTGTGTGTGTGTTTAAGTCATTGAGTTGGCTTTCCTGATTCTTGAAGGTGGAAACATTCTAACTGGTAACACTGACCTAAAAAGTTTGGCATATCATGAGATTTATGCAGCAATGAAAGGCAGAGTTGGATCTCTATAATTTAAACAAATAAACAAAACAAAATACCCTGTTCTTGTTATTAAAACATGAGAAAAGCTTTAGGACAGGTAAAGGATAGGTTACAAGAAGTGCAGCCAGTGGATCCACACATTTAGCAAGTCAATAAATAAACTTGGACTCAGAAACTAGCCTGGATAAACTAATGGTGCTTCATTTCAGAAATAGTAATTAGAAGATGACTATAAAGACAGCCTTTTTGACAGCCTTTTTGTTTGTTTGTCTGTTTGTTTGTTAATCTTCACCAGAGGATATTTTTTCCATCGATTTTTAGAGAGAACGGAAGGGAGGGAGAGGGGAGAGAACACACACACACACACACACACACACACCCCAGGCACGTGCCCTTGACCAGGAATCGAATCTTTGACCCTGCGATGCGAGGATTGATGCTCTAACTACTGTACCACACAGACCAGGGCAAAAAGACGTCTTTATGTTCACAACAATGCTATGAGGTAGTTACACTACTATTCTCATTTTACAAGCAAGAGAACCAAAGCACAGAGGAGCTAAGTAACCTGCCTGAAGTCACCCCATCCAGGGACTTTCCTCCACCTGGAACTCTCTAGTTTTCACTAAAAACTGCTACACATAATTTGGATTTCAACTTAAATACATATCGCTTCCTTAGAAAAAGGCTTCCTTGATGTGTCCAAATAAGGTCCAAAGCTCCTATTATATCCACTGCACTCTGTGCTCTATTGCAGCAGCACTGTGTGACTGTTTACTGTTTACATTTGTCTTTCCCAGTGGATGTACAGGCCCTGAGAAGATTCTGTCTTGCCCTCCACCATACAGCATTTCCAAAACTGAGTACCAATGCCTTACCCATAAGAGGCTCCCCAGTCTGATAGATAGCAAGTTCCCTACAATGCAAAGTGGGAGGCAGAGAGAGGGATGCAGAGGATGAGGGAAGGTTTTGTGGAGGTGTCCCTGGAACTGAGCTCTGAAGGATAAGTAAGTCAGGAAAAAAAGTAGTGAGAAGAAAGGTGTTCTAGGCAGACAGAGCATAGGTACATGTATAGAGAAGAAAGAGGTCATAAAACTTTAGGGGAACTACCACTAGCTCACTAAGGCTGGAGTTTGATATTAGGAAGCAAAAAACGAAACATGAAAAATAGGAAGATTCAGTCCACATTCAAAGATAGGGGTATGTTGTATATACCTCTAAAATCTATAATAATAAAAGCATAATATGCTAATTAGACCGGACAGCCGAACGTCCTTCCAGACGTCCTTCCGAACAACCTTCAGGACGAAGCCGGGGTTGCGAGGGCCAAGTTCCTTGCACGAATTTTGTGCATTGGGCCTCTAGTAAGCTAATAACAATGGATAAGATGAAAGCACTTCCTGTACATCAGACACCAGGCTAAGCACTTCACCTGTATAATTTCATTTCATCTTCACAACTACCCTGAGTATTATTATGCCCATGAGGAAGTAAGATCACACACAGCTAGTACCAGTAAGTACATGCAAAGCCAGGCTTTGAACCGCAGGTACATTATCTGATTCCAAAGCCTGTGTCTTAACCACAGAGTCTAATACTTGTCTAGCTTACTGTGCATTGATATAATCGTATATAGCTGTATGTAATTCAAACAGTAATTATCTTGATTTTACTGGGAAAACTGGCTATTTAAAGGAAGCCCATATCTTCTTCATTAAGCAAATCATAAACACAAATATTTTATACACTGAGTTTGCTTGAAATAAAGTATATAATTAGTATTGAATATACTAGAACTATGTTACCTCTAAACCAGGGGTCCTCGAACTTTTTAAACAGGGGGCCAGTTCACTGTCCTTCAGACCTTTGGAGGGCTGGACTATAGTTTAAAAAAAAAACTATGAACAAATTCCTATGCACACTGCACATATCTTATTTTGAAGTAAAAAACCAAAACGGGAACAAATACAATATTTGTATTTGCATGTGGCCCGCGGGCCGTAGTTTGAGGACCCCTGCTCTAAACCATCAAAATTATGCTAAACAAACAGAGCTCGTTGGTTTAAGTCTTCTCATCAAAACTAACCTTCCTAAGGAGAAGTAAAATGTTTCCTTAAACAACTCAATTATTAAAAATGGGTGAAAAGGAAAGAAAGTAGTTAATACAGAGGAAAGATGATATCATTTGCTTTATGCATGGTAAAAGGATAATATGATTGAATGTGTTTACAAGGCTAGATATACACTGTATGTGTCAAATTAAAACATGAGCTAGAAAATTTACCAGTTAGAGAAAGTCTTGGTTCAAAGAACTTAGTGTTTTAAGAAGACAGTTATCAGCAAAAACACAAATGTACTAAGACACAGCTAATGGATTATTAATAAATCATTAAAACAAACTACGGGGAGATCTTCTTTGCTTCCTAAAATGTCTCATAATATACAGCAAGAGTTCACAGACTGATAATAATTATCATAGTTACACTTGATTAAATACATATTAGTATCAGGGTGTGTTTTTTTTCTCTTCACTTTTTTATTGAATTTATTGGGGTGACATTGGTTAATAAAATTATATAAGTTTCAGGTGTGCAATTCTATAATACATCATCTATATATTGTATTGTGTATTCATCACCCTGAGTTAAGTCTCCTTGCTTTACCATTTATCCCCCCTATAATGTCAGGAGTTTTAAGAACAAGATCTCATTTTGTTCTTTTAAGGTCCTTCTCATAGCCACACTTTCAGATGAGCTAAGACACAGAGTTTAGATAAAGTTGCTCAAGGTCACAGGAAGAAGTGACAGAGCCAGGATTCACACACAGGTCTGTCTGATGCCAAAGTGGGTGGCTTAGTTGGTTGGAGCATGGTCTGGTACACCAAAAGGTTGCCGGTTCATTCCCTGGTCAAGGTGTACGCAGGGGACAACCAATCTATGTTTCTCTCTCTCTTTAAAAAAAATCAGTGAAAAAGTATATTCTTGGGTGAGGATTTAAAAAAAAAATCCCCATAACTAAATTCAAAATAGACAAAAGAAGAATGATGTCAGTGCCTGTTACTGTGCACTGAGGTGTGTACACATTATGTTTTAGTGGGAGATAGGAAAAGAGAAGTCTCAAGCATTTCCTGTGCACAACTTGCAACCAACCAACAGAAGATAACAGGATTTCATGCATTGCTTTGGACTACCAACATTTTTTCAGCCTCTTGCATTTCACTAGGGCATAAAAAGCATTAAAGCAGGAGTCGGCAAACTTGTTCTGTAAAGGGTCTAAATATCTTAGGCTGTGTGAGCCCTACGCTCTCTATTGCAAATACTCAACTGTACCATTTTAGGGAGGGAAAAAAAGCAGCTATAGACAATACATGAATGAATGTGGCTGTGTCCCAATAAAGTTTAATTTACAGACACAGAAATTTGAATTTCCACAAGTCACAAAATATTATATTCTTTTTTTTTCAACTACTTAAAAGGTACAGCTGTAGACTACAGAAAAGCAGGTTGTAGGCCAGAGAGCATCTGCTAACACTGCATTAAACCAAAGAAGTACTGTCAGTCAGAAGAGATCAAAGGAACAGCAGTGAACAAAAAAGCAAGGCCATGGCCTTTTTCTTGACTCAGTTCTGGTGCTACTGATTCTGGAGACCTGCTTGGACCATCCGCCCACTCCTGCTTGGGGAAGGTGTCCCACTTTTGTGTTCTCACTAAAACTTGGGCCTATCTCTATCCTATCACTTACCATAATATATTCTGTTGATTATTCAATTGTCTTTATCTCCCCAAATCAAGAGCAAGGATGTTTGTTTATTTTTAGTCTATATTCCTAGCTGACATGGTGCTCAAGAAAACAAAAACAAAAGTTGGGAAGAGTGAGAAGGAAAATAAAAGAGGAATAAGCTCAGAAGCCTTACCTTTATACAGACAATAGATATCAGAACAAGGGCTTGATAGTGATTCAGTGACATATACCTAAGGAGTTAAATCAGTGGTTCACCCACTTTTGCCACCTGTCAATAATCTATGTTGCTTATGTCCCATAATATGCACTTTTGCCTCCCTCAAGGCCAGGCATCTGACTAATCTGGATAAGAAAGATTTAGGTATTAATTTAAAATGACCATTGGGTCTCTGGAAAAGCTTCAGAGTACCCTGGGGTTCTTTGAACACAAATGGAAAAACTACCGTCCTACACTACCCTCAAAAATGAATGATGGCCTCAAATTGTTTAAAGAAAACCTGAAAAGCCACAATTATCATATAGAATATGAAAATCTACATGGAGAAGTCTACCTTATCACTACATGAAACACAAAAGAGGAATAAACATATCTCAATCCCTCATGCTTGGATGGATGATCCTCTACGGCAGGGCCTTAACCTTTTCCATGCCATGGTTCTCGTTGGCAGTCTGGAGAAGCTAGTGGATCTCTTCTCAGAACAATGTTTTCGAATGCATAAACTATTATGCAGTTTTAAAAAGGAAACCCGTGGGGGCACCGTGACACTGCATGACATGCAGGTGGGATGGGCACCCCCTGTGGCTGGGCAGCAGGCAGTGGTGAGGGGCAGGACCCCTGCTGCTGCCCCTGGCCTGGGGCTGAGTGGCAAATAAATAAACAAATCCATTATAATAATAATTAAGCCACATTACCGCCCCTATCACTTTCTGTCTTCTTTCCCTGCTTTATTTTTTCTGTTTAGCATTTGTTACTATCTACTATACTACACATGGTATTTTACTTGTGTTCTCTCTTTTAGATGTCTCCCCAACGGAAACCTAATTTTTATGAGGGCAGGAAACTTTATCTATTTAGTTCACCACTCTATTCCCCAAACCTACAAAATGCCTGGTATATAATAGATGCTTAATAAATATTTGTTGAATTATTAAAGAAACTTCCTATGTCCTACAAACTAAACTCTAAGATGAATCAAAGGCAGTTGGACCTGTCATCCTTAAGAAAGATAATATACAATACTTCATATATACAAACAACTTCTTGGTAGACACTGGAATCCTTTTATAAACATAATCTCATTCATCCACAATAAACTTAATTATCTAATGACAGGACAAAGAAACAATGTGAGGTGGAGAAGTCAAATGCCTTAAGGTTAGTCAATAAACAAAATCCATGAGCCAGGTCTCCTGCTTATTAACTCTGTCCCTTCACTTTACCCTCTGCCCTCTGAAGCTCTTGTTGCATTTCCTTAAAGTACAGTCTCCTTCCCACTGAAGATATCTAGTTGCACACTAACAGTAAGAGATGCTTTCAGGATCTGAGCACACTCATTCACTGCAAATAGCTACACACTTCTTTGCAACAAGGTTCTAGAATTTCCAACTTCTTGCCAAGGCAATTCTTGAATAGAGGAAATGGTTTTCTTTTAAAATTCATCCTAATCACAATAAATTAAAAGGTTAATAAAAATTTAAACCCTTAGACATAAAAGAATGTCTCATATAGTCCCCAAAGGAAGGAAGTTTAAAGTCAAGACAACTCAAACCACTAGAGAAATGTAATCATTTCTACCAACTCTGTAACACCACTCTATAGTGTGTGATAAACTGGAAAGGCAAACCAGAAACCAAAAAAAGAAAGGGGGGAGGAAAGATGAGGTTAATGATGAGGTCACTTAATGTGAAAGAAAACAGTGTCCTCAGACTGTTTCATAACTGAGCAAGCAGTCAAAACCTAACAGGAAGGCAGTCTGTCCCCTTCTTGTGGCTAAAACAAATGTCAGCCTGCTCTCCACCCCATTATTTGCCAAAATGCAGAGCTGAGGAAATGCGCTTATATCATGAGAGGTTTTGAGATACTCAAGCCCCTCTGCTTAAAATGTCACTTTGTAATTCTGCTTAAACATCAGAATTTTCCATATTTGTGGATCTTCCTATACACAGGACAAGAAAATGTGAAGAAACAGGTTTTTTATGTATTTGTTTTTAATATGAGTGCTAATAAACCAGCAATAGCTGGTCATCAATAGAGGATGACAGAAAGTTCCACAGCAATGATGCGTATTAATAGGATTTCAAATTGAGAAATAAGGGGGGAGAGAAAACATTTTTCACATATGCTTGACTCCAGCTCAATGGGAAAATATTAACCTAGAGCCGTGGTCTGCAAACTGCGGCTCACGAGCCACATGCGGCTCTTTGGCCCCTTGAGTGTGGCTCTTCCTAAGCCTTAGGAGTACCCTAATTAAGTTAATAACAATGTACCTACCTATATAGTTTAAGTTTAAAAAATTTGGCTCTCAAAAGAAATTTCAGCCGAAACCGGTTTGGCTCAGTGGATGGAGCGTCAGCCTGCGGACTCAAGGGTCCCAAGTTCGATTCCGGTCAAGGGCATGTGCCTTGGTTGCGGGCACATCCCCAGTGGGGAGTGTGCAGGAGGCAGCTGATCGATGTTTCTCTCTCATCGATGTTTCTAACTCTCTATCCCTCTCCCTTCCTCTCTGTAAAAAATCAATAAAATATATTAAAAAAAAAAAAAGAAATTTCAATTGTTGTACTGTTGATATTTGGCTCTGTTGACTAATGAGTTTGCCGACCACTGGCCTAGAGCAAACATTATAACCAACTGCTGGCTTCTTATATGGTTCTAGTTCTAATCCTTAGAGATGTATGCTTTTGAACTAATCAGGTAAAAACTAAAATAATTTTCTAATTACTTACAGTGCTCTAGCTTTGTAATCACACCTAAGAGAAAGCTCTGAAGATATTAGGATAAAGGCCACAATCACAGAGAACTTATATTCAACTTTCTCTTGCAAAGTTTTACAGTGTTGTTTCAACATTACAATATCAGAGAGGTACTTCTCACTTTAATAAGCTTTTTAAAAATGCATTAATTACATAACTGAATAAAAAGGAAATTTAAAACTTCACAAATTATTTACATTATTCTAAATTCACTTTCTGACTGACAGTGAAAATTAGAAGTAAACTAAATATTCATTTAGTGGGATTAGTTAAATAAACTGTGTTTTCTCTATTCTATGGAATACTATACAGTCATTAAAAAGAATGAGAGAGATCTCTAAGTACACAAATGGAAAAATTTCCAAGATACCTTGTTTGTTATGGGAAATGAGCAAGCTGAACAACTCTTAGTGATTCTGCTTATGCAAAACATTTCTTTGAATCTGTACATATATTGCTTTTAAATGTTTAGAACAAGATCTAGAAGAATATATGCCAAATTCCTAATAGTGATCTAGTCTAGGAGGGCGAGAGAAGTGAGGGAGCTTTGGGACGATATTCACATCATACAGTATAAATGGCTTAAATGTTTTATAAGATTGTATTAATATATTGCTTATGAATTTAAAAGTCTTAATAAAGGAAGGAAGAATTAGATAATTATATAAAGGGGGAAAAAGATGAACATTTGCTTGACAGATACTAAAGTCTATTAATGTCAGAAACAGATACAGAAAGAGATGAAAGTGTGTATGTATGTGCTACATATACATACTTACCTTTCCTGGCTTAGTCTGCTGAGAGCACCTGGAAGTACTGATATCCTATAGCAATGAGTGCAACAAACTCCTTCAATAGAGAATATCAAATGTCAATTATATGTAAAGTATGCTGGAAAAGCTACAGAGATGAATATATTACAGGCCTGTCCTTGAAGAACTCACTGTCTTGTTGTAAACAGCTAACAACAATACAAAGTTGATTAAAACCAGTAAGAAATAGAGGTACATACTGAGGTGTAGTACAAGAGAAAAGGACATTAATTCCTCTGTAGAATCTGGCATTGGAACTGGAATTTTTGTCTTCAACTTTTTGTTGTGGAAAGTTTTTTAAATATACAAAAATAGGGGAAATGGGTAAAATGAATCCCTATGAACTTATCACCCAACTTCATTATCAGCTCAAGGTGTGTCATCTGTTTCCCCACTCTCTCTTCCCACTTTCACGCCCAGATTATTTCGATGCAAATCTCAGACATCATAGCATTTCTTCGATGACAATTCAATATGTTTCTCTAAGAGATAGGGACACTTTTAAAAATACATGACAAAAAAACAACATGACAACAGTACTATTATCCCTCCTAAAATAATGAACAGTAAATGCTTAATTTCTAATTTACAGTCAGTTGAGTTGGACTTCACAGAGATGATTTTAACAGATGGTGAATGAGAGGAAGGGGATTCAGGCTGAGGAACAACATGTGCAAAGCAAAGAAATGTGCAAAAGTGAAAGGTAATAAACGTCTGGTTCAGGGCTGTGGCAGTGGAAGTGGAAAGGAAATGGCAAGTATGAGTCATTGTGGAGGAAAACTCAACAGGATTTTTCCACTTGAGGATAGCATGTCTATCTTCCCTGCATTTCTGGTTAACAGTGTTCGGTCATTTTGAGCCATATAGAACAGCGTCAGCAAACCAAGTCCTACTCTCATCCAGCATCCTATATAATAAAAGCATAGTATGCAAATTGTCCCCTTGACCGACCAGAGTTCTTCCAGGAGTTCGACCAGGAAGTGGGCCAGCCAGGGAAAGGGAGGGAGGCCCCTGGCCGGCAGCCAGCAGCCACTAGGGACCAGTGCACTGGGCCTCTAGTTTGTAAATAAAGCTTTATTGGCACACAGCCATGGTTTCACACATTGTCCATGGCTGCTTTCACCCTACCGTGGCAGAGTTGAGTACTTGCAACAGAGACCCTATAGCTGCAAAGCTGCAAATATTTACTATCTGGCCCTTTATAGAAAAAGTAAGTTTCTCTAAGAATTTCTTTTTCTGTTTCATTGATATTTGGTTGTTATTTTGTTTATTGTCTTTCTCATCTCAAGGTAAGGTCAGGGATTTTTGTGTCTGTTGTTCACTGCTCTATCCTTAGTGCCTGGATCAGTGCCAGACACTTATTAGGCACTCAGTAAGTAACTGTTGAATGAGTGAATCCATCAGTCTTTTTGTTTCTCTTCTGCATTAGACACTGGAGCTTCTTGGGGGACAAGGATAGGTGGCAATGATGCTATTTTCCCCCCAGTGAAATTTAGAAAATTTGTTTTTTCAATACAATGGAGTTTTAAGCAGCAATTAAAACTTCTAGTTATGATGAATAAACAAAAACTAATTATGAAGACCGTAGAAATGTGGGAACATGTTTATGATAGGTCAAAATCTTATGCACACTGCCTCTCTAAAATCTATCTGAATATGGACAAAGACTAGAAGATAATGCAAAAATGAAGTCATTGTTTTAAGATAGTGGATTTTTTGGGTGTTTTTTCTCTCCAAAATTTTTTTTAGTACTACAGGCATACTTTGGGGATACTGTGGATTTAGTTCCAGACCACCACAGTAAAGTGAATATAGCAATAAAGCCCGTCACAGGAATGTTTTGGTTTCCCAGTGCATATAAAAGTTATGCTTACACTATACTATAGTCTATTAAGTGTGCAATAGCATTATGTCTAAAATAAACCATGTACATACCTTAATTAAAAATGCTACATTGCTAAAAAATACTACATTGCTGACCATCATCTGAGCCTTCAGCAAGTTGTAATCTTTTTGCCAGTGGAGGGTCTTCAATTTGTAAAAAGTTTATCTTGCCTGGCCTGTGTGCTCAATGGTTAGAACACCACCCCTCCCTTCCATTTTCTCTCAAGAATCAATGGAAAAAATATGCTCAGGTGAAGATTTAAAAAAATAAATAAAAAGTGCAATAAAACGATGTATGACTGCATTGTTTTCTCATATTTTTAAAATATATAATTTTTCCATGCCTTCTCTTCTTCCCACCTCCCACCATGTCCAGAAATCTAATCTTTAGTGTGGATCACAAATAATGCAATAATCTAAAATTAGAGTTTATATGGAATCTTGGCATTGGAAAGATTGATGGGCATTATGGATCGATGTTTCACTTTATCTTATGATAAGCTGCTACAATATGCCTTCTAGCAACAAGTATGCCCGTAAGCATCCTTGGCTACAGCCTAATTTGGATTTATAGGTATTCATTTAGACAAAAGCCCTTTTAATTGAAATGGAGTATGAACAGGCTTGGTGGAAAGGAGTAGTTTGGGTGAGAACATCTTATATTTGTGTTTTCTCAAAGCATTGTTCTTCCCTTCTTATTTGGAGATGCATGTTCTGGTTAGCTTTTTCCATGGTGTCACAGAAAGGCAACATTTTCTCCTGGATTCAGTCATTTGGAGTAGTCATTTGGCTTTCTTCCCATTTCACTTTCAGGCTGCCTTTAAAAACATAGACAAGTGTATTCTTTGTACCTCTGTTTCTCCATGTACAAAATTGTTGTTCTCTCATCTCCCAAGGATGTGGTGAGTTTGCAGCCCTTTGATCTAAATAGACTTGTGTTTATTCTACCAAACTACATTTCTAAGTTATACATAGTTGGATTTCCAGCCATTGCCTCTAGGCTTCATCTGAGTATCTTGTCGGGGCAGCACAAAACAAAATACAGAAAGATTCCAGTTTCAGAAGCTTCCTCAAGGGCATATTATCTCCCAGGTGCAGCAAATGGGAAGATGATGAAGTACCTTCTCTCATTTAATTTAAAGTAAAACTGAAAGTCCTTCCAGTAGTCACAAGAGTCTACGTGATATGACTCCCTGTCCCGCTTACTAATCTGACCACCTACTTCCTTGTAGGTCACCCCATTCTAGTCATATGGACCTCTTGCTCTTTATGTCACATTTTACTGTGGCCTTTTTTTTTTTTTTAATGTTCTTTTAACAGCCAATGACTTTCCTCTTCATACCCAATGAAAGTTATTGATTTTGTGTGTGTGTGCAATCTCTTTTCCTTGAGTTGAACCTAGCTTTCTCCAAAGGCAATTCCTGGTGTTAAGTAAAAACTTCCTGTCAGAGCCTACTGTTTTGCCAATAAATGATAAAGGATGTTGTCAGCTAGTATTAATACTCTGCTTATGAAATTGCAATTACTGGTGCTATATTTTGTGAAGTTCTTGCCATATAAATGGCACAAGTAACTTGGTAAGTTATGGCTCCAGAGAATTCTTTACATAGTAAGCCAACATTTCTTTTTCCTTCTCAGAGGAATATATATAACATTAAATTAAGTTTGTCTTGGTTGCCATACACTTTAAACTGAGCTGGTTTTCCTGCCTGTGCTGAGACATATTTATGGGAATATAACTGATTTCTCTAACAGTATGGAGATAGAGGGAGTAGCCTTTTCCTGCCTTAGTCTTGTTGATGACTCATGGTCTTGAAATAATTAAAGAGCACTTATCACATGCCTTATTGCTTCATGATCCTTTGATAAACTACCAAAACTCTTACCAAATGCCTTCAGATTTTAATGGCATGTGTTTACTACATAGCACATTCCACAAAATACTTAAAGTCTGATGCATATTCTCTTTAGTCCAAATTTCAATATTTTCCTGACCAACCATGTTCTTTTGATTCTATTCTCAAGCCTGTTTATCATGTTTCTTGTTTTTGGTTGTAAACTTCCTCAAACAGGTGATATGCTGATAGGTAACCTGAACTCAGTTTCAGTAGCTTTTATAATTATGTAGTAGAGGCTTTTAAATGTTTTTTTCCCCTATGAGCCTTCCTTTTTTCTATTACACATTTGCTTATTCATTCATCCATCTATTTTTCTGTTTTTCTATCTAACATTTATTGGACATTTATTAGGTATTAGTTGTGAAACTTTCTTGGCCCTCTTCACTGTAGCCCTGACTTTAACAATTTCTTGTTTTCTTGTTCCATTTTTCTTTTCCATCTTCACATGGAATATTTTTGAATACTCTGACAACTGTCAGTTCTAATTAATAAAGTTAATGTCTTCAGTAGATGATTCTCTTTTTTAATGATAGAATTATACTTGCCCTGTTTTATAAATAGGTCTATTGCAAAGGCTATTATACAAACAGGACATAAATGTGATTTTCTCCTTTTTAAAAAAAATATATTTTATTGATTTTTTACAGAGAGGAAGGGAGAGGGATAGAGAGTTAGAAACATCGATGAGAGAGAAACATCGATCAACTGCCTCCTGCACACCCCCTGCTAGGGATGTGCCCGCAACCAAGGTACATGCCCCTGACCGGAATCGAACCCAGGATCCCTCAGTCCGCAGGCCGACTCTCCAACCACTGAGCCAAACCAGCCAGGGCGATTTTCTCTTTTTTGCTACCTTTCTCATTATTACTGCAATTGACTCATGGTAACTTCAGAAATGGAGAAACTGTCACTGTCAAATAGAAATACAATGTGAAAAACAGTTTCATTGAGATGTGGTTTGCATACCTAACGTATCATTAGGGGTCTTGTATAACCCAAAGACTGCCTGCTAAAAGCACAAAATTTCTTTGAAATTCTATGTTTAATCTTGAAAAAAATTTTACATTCAGCATTTTACTCATTATGTGTGTGTTCAAATATAAAATTTATTCGTCCCTACTCCCCTGACCCCAATTCCAAGTAAAACTGTTCTTGGAGTGCTATTTATCTGGTGCGATCCTATTACACTGAGTTATATGGGTACTACTTCTAGAAGCAAAATTCTGTAATCTACTTCTCAACTTTAGATGCTATTCCATACACTACATATCCAGCACCTACTTTTCCTCTTAGCTCCAAACCCATATATCCGAGTGCCTATTTGACATCTGCATTTTTAAACTTTATTTTTATTGTTGACATTACACCCAGTACCCCACCAACATCTGCATTTGGATGTTCTCTCAACAAATGGTATTGTCATATCTAATCCATTAGCAAGAGCTGTTGATTCTACTTTGAAGCTATCTTGAAACCATTCCCATTTCTCCTGTTTTCTTTACTTTCTCTGTAGTCCAAGCTGTCAGCATCTGCATCATGTAGTAGCCACCCAACTGGTCTGCTTCCACTCTCCCTCCTGTTCCCTATGGGGGCCAGGATCCAACCTACAGTATAGGTACATCCCTTGACTGGAAATCAAACCCACAAGACCCTTTGGTGTGCAGGCCAATGCTCTAACCACTTAGCCACAAAAGCCAGGGCTAAAACCCAAACTTCTTCTTCTTCTTTTTTTTTGGGGGTGGGGGGTGGGGAGGCAAACGGATTTCAGTGTTTTTATTTCAAGTTCACTGTTTCCCTTACATTTTCTAAGTTAGAATTGATAAACATGTCGGGAAAAAATCAAACCATGCATCAGAAAATAAAATTTCATTGATTTTTCAATGTGAAAGTATTATAGGAATACTAACAAAAGTGGGGGAAAAATCAGTACTTATATATTTCAATTTTTGCAAGTTTCTCCACTTCACTTTTTTTTTATTAAATTCTCACTCGAGGATATTTTCCCATTGATTTTAGAGAGAGTGGAAGAAAGAGGGAAAGACAGAGAGAAACACCAATGTGAGGGAAACACATCGATTGGTTGCCTTCTCGCCTCAACCAGGGCCCGGGCTGGGGAGGAGCCTACAACCGAGGTATGTGCCCTTGACTGGAATCGAACCTGGGACCCTTTGGTCCACAGGCCAACACTCTATCCACTGAGCCAAACCAGCTAGGGCTCCACTTCACATTTAATTGCTCTTTTAAATCCATACAATCACTATATAAAGTTAACAAGTAAATGATTCAGGATATATTTCTTTAAAATGTCTGAAAATTTGTGGTGGTTGGTTTTCAATTACTAAACATCTATGAAGATTTCATCTGTGCTAACCACTTAATTAGAAAAATATGCAAAGTAACATTATGATGGAAATTTGAAAATCTATTCTATCTATCTATCTATCTATATATAAAGAGGTAATATGCTAATTGGTCCTAACGGTGTCACAGTCACAACCGCTAAGGAGGAGGCTGCCTGCGTGTGTGTGGCGGAGCATTGCTCCCAGAGATGGGGTGGAAGCAGGGAGGTGCCCAGAGGAGGCCCGTGCCCGGGAGGGCAGGAGTGAGAGCCCGTAACGCCCCCCTCACCAGTCCTTCACTACCCACCACTCACACTCAGAGAGCCCCACTGCTCACCTGCCTGGGGAAGGAGCACAGCACAGCAGAAGGGAGGTTTCCACGCTCTCCTCCTTGGGCACCATGACAGGGCAGAGCTGCCACATTGCTCCAGAGACTGGGCGGAAGCGGGGAGGAGCCCGGAGAAGGCAGGACCAGCCCAAGGCGACTCAAGGGATTGAGGGCAGGGCTTGAAGCAGCCAGAGAAGGCCAGAGGGATCAGGGGGCTGGACCAGGTGTGCTGGAGCTCTGCATAGAGAGGTTCGGGTGTCAAGGCAGGGCACTCGATTTCACGCACTGGGCTCCTAGTCCTATATAATAAAAGGGTAATATGCAAACTGACCCTAACAGCAGAATGACTGGGAATGACTGGTCACTATGACACACACTGACCACCAGGGGGCAGATGCTCAATGCAGGAGCTGCCCCTTGGTGGTCAGTGCGCTCCCAGAGGGGGAGCTCTGCTCAGCCACAAGCCAGGCTGATGGCTGCCAGTACAGCGGTGGTGGTGGGAGCCTCTCCCACCTCCTCAGCAGCGCTAAGGATGTCCGACTGCAGCTTAGGCCTGCTCCCCGCTGGCAAGTGGACATCCCCCGAGAGCTGCCGGGCTGCCAGAGGGATGTCTGACTGCCAGCTTGGGCCCGATCCTCCAGGGAGCGGGCCTAAGCTAGCAGGTGGACATCCTCCAAGGGGTCCCAAACTGCAAGAGGGCATAGGCCGGGCTGAAGGACCCTGAGTGCACAAATTTTTGTGCACCGGGCCTCTAGTATATCCTATATAGTAAAAGAGAAATATGCAAATTAACCATCTCTCCATCACTCGGCTACACCCCCAAGCCATGCCCACCAGCCAATCAGGAGCGAGTATGCAAAATAACCCAACTAAGATGGCGGTGGTCATGGAGCTGGAGCGAGCAGGAGGTTTGGGTTGTCCCTGGCGATGGAGGGAGCCAAGCTTCCCGCATGCCCTGGCCGGCCCTGGGCTCCGCTCAAGGCTACAAAGTGTCAATTATAGAAGATAAATAAATCCCAGATACCTGCTTCTAGCCCGAAAAAGAAAAAAGAAAAAGAAAAAAAAGAGGGGCTGGGATCTTGGGTCGCCGGGGGGAATGGCCAGCCTGAAAATGGCCATCAGCCCCTCACCCAGGTTGGCCAGGCACCCCAGCAGGACCCCCCACCCTGAAGGGGCTGTGGGCAGCCTGAAAACAGCCCTCAGCCCCTCACCCAGGCTGGCCACACACCCATGGTGTAAGGGTCCCTGCTGGGGGGGCTTGACCAGTCTGCAAACAGCCATCAGCCCCTCACCCAGGCTGGCCAGGAACCCCAGTGAGGACCTCCACTCTGAAGAGGCTGTGGCCAGCCTGAAAACGGCCCTCAGCCCCTCACCCAGGCTGGCCAGGCACCCCAGTAGAGATCTCCACCCTGAAGGGGGTGTGGCCAGCCTGAAAACAACCCTCAGCCCCTCACCCAGGCTGGCCAGGAACCCCAGTGAGGACCTCCACTCTGAAGAGGCTGTGGCCAGCCTGAAAACGGCCCTCAGCCCCTCACCCAGGCTGGCCAGGCACCCCAGTGGGGACCCCCACCCTGAAGGGGGTGTGGCCAGCCTGAAAATGGCCCTCAGCCCCTCACCCAGTCTGGCCAAGCACCACAGCAGGACCCCCACCCTGATCCGGGACACCCTTCAGGGCAAACCAGCCAGCCCCCACCCGTGCACTAGGCCTCTATCCTATATAATAAAAGGGTAATATGCAAATTGACCCTAACAGCAGAATGACTGGGAATGACTGGTCATTATGACACACACTGACCACCAGGGGGCAGAAGCTCAATGCAGAAACTGCCCCCTGGTGGTCAGTGCGCTCCCACAGGGGGAGCTCTGCTCAGCCACAAGCCAGGCTGATGGCTGCTAGCACAGCAGTGGTGGCAGGAGTCTCTCCTGCCTCCTCAGCAGTGCTAAGGATGTCCGACTGCAGCTTAGGCCTGCTCCCCGCTGGCAAGTGGACATCCCCCGAGGGCTCCCGGGCTGCCAGAGGGATGTCTGACTGCCAGCTTAGGCCAGATCCCCTGGAGAGTGGGCCTAAACCAGCAGGCAGACACCCCCTGAGGGGTCTCAGACTGCGAGAGGGCACAGGCCAGGCTGAGGGACCCCCCCCCCCCGAGGGCACAAATTTTTGTGCACCGGGCCTCTAGTATATATATGAAAGGCTAAGCAACCAGCCAGTATGTATGACACCCACTGACCACCAGGGGGCAGACAGCAACTTTGCAGAGTGCCCTCTCCCACTCTGGGACTCTTGGGGGATATTAAAGAGCTGGTTTCAGCCTGATCCCCGCAGGCCAGGCCGAAGGACCCCACCTGCCAGAGGGACCCCGCTCACTCCACAGACGCCCTTCGAGCCGCAGTGCCACCCCAGGTGCGGCCAGCCAGGGAGGGACCACGGGAGGTTGGCTCCAGGGCGTGTCCAGCCTATTTCGCACAGTCTCGCCCTGCCGGCCACCTTCTAATTAATTTCCTTTTAATGTGCACAAATCTGTACACCAGGCCACTAATATTTAATAAGAAGAAAAGTTAAAATATTAAGAATGGAGTATATCTCATTTAATTAGAATATGTGTTGCTTTCTATTCTAGCTAATATACATTTCAGTCAGCAGCAAATTGAAGCTGTATAGTATTAATGATCGTTCAGATCACTCTATATAATCTGTGTTATATTATATAACCTTATTTAGGTAACTGCTTTAAACATTCTGTAGACTCCAGTACTTCTTAAAGTTTTCAGTTATTGATTTTCAAATCTTCGTTGTAGGTATAAGCCTCTCAGAAGGGCAAGCATAACCACGTTTCCTGCCCAGTTGGTCTTTTCCTTTGATAACCACCCGTGTTACCCTACAAGCCTGTCAATAAGCATTTAATGAGAAGGCGCTGTGGGGCTGGAGCCTCTATAGGGGCCTAGAAGCAAACAAAAGATTAGGTTTGCCTGGAGAAGCTGACAATCAGGTTGCTGGTTTTCATGAGCATAAGCCAGCATGGGTTTGCTTAATTTTGTTTTTCATCAGCAATGACAAAAGATGTTTTTTTTAAAGGTGTACCATTAGCTCTGACACTGCCCTTAAGTTGACAGAAAAGAAAACAGTTCCCATTAACGAATAAAAAATTTGTGACAAAGTTTATGTAGAATCCTGGGGTATAGTCTCCAGAGGTTTTCATAACCACAAATCAGATTTACACTGTAAAGTACTCAGTGGATAGAGCGTTGGCCTGCGGACTGAAGGGTCCTGGGTTTGATTCTGGTCAAGGGCACATGCTTGGGTTGCAGGCTCCATCCCCATTAGAAGGCATGCAGGAGGCAGCCCATCAATGATTCTCTCTCATCATTGATGTTTCTATCTCTCTCTCTCCCTTCCTCTCTGAAATCAATACAAATATATATATATATATTTTTAATATATTTTATTGATTTTTTACAGAGAGGAAGGGAGAGAGAGAGATAGAAACATCCATGATGAGAGAGAATCATTGATCAGCTGCCTCCTGCACACCTCCCACTGGGATGTGCCGCAACAAGGTACATGCCTTGAACGAATCGAACCCGGGACCCCTCAGTCCGCAG
>NW_005871421.1:470464-480150 GCF_000147115.1 Myotis lucifugus | reverse complement strand
CATTCTGTAGACTGCAGTACTTAATAAAGTTATCAGTTAATGATCTTCAAATCGTCGTAGTAGGTATAAGCTTCTCAGAAGAGCAAGCATAACCATGTCTCCTGACCAGTTGGTCTCTTCCTATGATAACCAGCCGTGTTATCCTACAAGCCCGTCAATAAGCATATAATGAGAAGGCGCTGTGCGGCTGGAGCCTCTATAGGCGCCTAGAAGCAAACAGAAGATTAGGTTCGCCTGGAGATGCTGACAATCAGGTTGCTGGTTTTCAGGAGCATAAGCCAGCATGGGTTTGCTTATTTTTGTTTTTCAGCAGCAATGACAAATGATGTTTTTTTTAAAGGTGTACCATTTGCTCCGCCGCAGGCCGACTCTCTATCCACTGAGCCAAACCGGTGCTGGCCAATACAAATATATTTAAAAAATAAAGAAATAAAGTATTAGATCAGTTCTTAATTATCCATACATTAGTAAAAATGGGTTCGCCCGGTTTGGCTCAGTGGATAGAGCGTCAGCCTGCGGACTCAAGGGTCCCAGGTTCAATTCCAGTCAAGGGCATGTACCTTGGTTGCGGGCAAATCCCCAGTAGGGAGTGTGCAGGAGGCAGCTGATCGATGTTTCTCTCTCATCGATGTTTCTAACTCTCTATCCCTCTCCCTTCCTCTCTGTAAATAAAATCAATAAAATATATATTTTTTTAAAAATGGGTTCTAATTTTTCATGTTTTAAGAGTAAAATGCCGCTTTCCGATCTGCCATCTGCGGTGGAGTCGCCGCCAAGATGCAGATTTTCATGAAAACCCTCACGGGGAAGACCACCACTCTCGAGGTTGAACCCTCGGATACGATAGAAAATGTCAAGGCTAAGACCCAGGATAAGGAAGGAATTCCTCCTGATCAGCAAAGACTGATCTTTGCTGGCAAGCAACTGGAAGACGGGTGCACTTTGTCTTACTACAACATTCAAAAGGAGTCCACGCTTCATCTTGTGTTGAGACTTCGTGGTGGTGCCAAGAAAAGGAAGAAGTCGTACACCACTCCCAAGAAGAACAAGCATAAGAGAAAGAAGGTCAAGCTGGCTGTCCTGAAGCACTACAAAGTGGATGAAAATGGCAAAATCAGTCGCCTTCGTCGGGAGTGCCCTTCAGATGAATGTGGTGCTGGAGTTTTTATGGCCAGCCACTTTGACAGACATTATTGTGGCAAATGTTGTCTGACCTATTGCTTCAACAAACCAGAAGACAAGTAATTGTATTTGGGTTAATACATGAACTAAAAAAAAAAAAGAGTAAAATGTCAGGACATTTCTGTGGTTTCCTCTGACTAGTAAGACAGGAGGGAGGTTCTTTGTGAGGATTTCCAACCAAGCCATGTACAACCAATCTGATATACGGCAGATCCTTTTCTTGCCACTGGAAGGCTCAGGACTATGAGATTAGCAATGCTCCTGTAAGAGTTCATTCAGTCGAACTTGGTAGTAACTTTTTTTCTTGACTGCTTCCAGTTCTGCATCTGTGATTTTCTTAGCAGTTGCTAAATCTTTGTAGCTTTCATGGAGACAATATGGTTCTATCATCTCTTCAAAGACTTTCCAGCTTAGCACCTTCTCACACCCGCTTCCCAAAGAAGAGCTAAAACCCAGACTTATTGTGACCTACAAGATTCTGTTGGGCTTGATTTCTACCTGCCTCTCCAGCCTCATTTCTTATCTCCCTTCCCCCTAGTTCACTACATTTCTATCACACTAACCTTTTTTCTACTCCATGAATAGTTTCTTTTCTCTTTAGGGCCTTAGCACTTGCAGTTCCCTGACTGCAGTGCTTTGATCTCAGTTGGTTACTTGAATGTTCCCTGTGTCATTCAGACCTTAGTTCAGATAGGCCTTCCCTGGCTGCCACATCTGACTCAAACATGTACCTTTAGTTATTTTCTCAATTAATATATTACTTTTAACTTTTTTCTGTTACATACTCTATCTAAAATTGACTTGTTTATTTTTGTCCCCTTCCCCTCTAAAAGACTAAGTTTTATAGAAGAGGACGTATACTTTCTTATTCATTACTTTATCCTTGGTGCCCAAACATTCCTGGCATACAGTATGTTTTTAATATATGTTTGTTGAATAAGCAAACATTTTGTATGTTTTTTTATACAGAAGACCCTCCAGCTGTGAAGATTAATCATTTGCTAATTTTTAAAGTCTAGATTCTATCAGTAGAGGGCAACATGTGAAACTATTGGCTTACTTTTTTAGGTTTCTTCCTAAAACAAACAAAAAGTCAAACACACTTGAGGACATTCGAGCAGCTTTACCTTTATGGATAATAACTGTAATAAAGGCAAAGTGTCTTAACAGTGAGTCTCAACAGAGTAATGGTGGTGGTAACGCCTCTAGGGTGCTTTCTGGATTGTCACAATGATCAGGGACTTCACTGACATTTAGTGGGTGGAAAAACAAGGATGCCAGGCATTCTACAACATACAATTCCTTTAAGTCCTGCACAATTAAGAAATGACTAGCTTCCTTCACAATTTCCAACATTCTTGTAAGTGAAAACATTCCACTCAGGGCAGAACCAGGTTTTGTAGAGCCTAAAGCTTATATAAGCTGGAGGGTCATCTATCTCTATATGAAAAAGCAGACAAAATTACAATTTCAAAATTAGGTCTAGGATTTTAAAATATCAAATATTTAGGAATACATCTAAAGAAAGATGTACAATAGTTCTTTGCCAAAAAGTGCAAAATCATTTAAAGAAGATCTAAATAAGTGAAGGGACACACTGTGTCCATGAAATTAAAAACTCACTATTTTTAAAATTTTCATTCTCTCTAAATTAATCCACAGTCAATGAATCTTAATAAAATTCTCCAAAAAATTTATGAAAGTTGAAAAGTTGATTCTAAAATTCTTTTTTTAAATGCAAAGAGCAAAAGCTAGTCAAGGCAATCATGAAGAAGCACAAAGTTGAAGACTTAGACCACCAGGGAACAGGTCTGTTACAAACAGATAATAGAGACGGGGGACAACAGTACAAATGCTGACAAACTGACCAATGGTACAGAACCGATAGTCTAAAAGGTAAACTGTCACATGACTTACGATCAAGGTGACAATGCAGAGCAAGGGGAAAAAAGATCTTTTAAATAAATAGTGCAGGGTTAATTGAATATCCACATGGGGAAATCTATCTTAACCCCTCAGGCACATGCAAACATCAATTCTAGATGGACTAGATGTAGATCTAAATGTGAAAGGTAAAACCATTCAGCTTTTAGAAAATATAAGAGAACATCTTCATGATCTTAAAATAGACTAAGATTTCTTTAATGTATCTTTATTGTTGAAAGTATTACAGCTGTCCCCTTTGTTTTTGTGGGGGTTTTTTCCAATTGACCTCCACCCTACACCCGCTCCTCCCAGGCCTTCGTCAAACTATTGTCTGTGTCCATATAGGGGCTATGCATATATGCATGTAAGTTCCCCAGTAATTGCCCCCTTTCCCCACTCCCCTCACATTCCCCCCCATAATCCTCCACACACACACACACACACACACACACACACACACACCGTAAAATAAGGTTTTTTAAAATAGCACATAAAAGGCACTAAATATAAAGGAGAAAATTGGACTAAACTAAAATTAAGAATTTCTGTTCATACTAAGACACCATTAAAAGAGTAAAAAAGGAATCCACAGAGTATGAGAAGATATTTGTAAGAAAAAAAACCTCCAAGTCAGTAAGAAACACAGAAAACCCAACAGAAAAATGGGCAATGACCTGAACAGACAATTCATAAAAGAGGATATTCCAAGAGGCTGATAAATTTATGAAAAAGTACTCAACATCATGAGGGAAATGCAAATTAAACCTACTGGAGAAACTGATAGATCATCCCTTCCCCCCAACTGGTGGGTGGAGTATGACGCAACCTGCAGCCTGGAAATACCTAAGTGACTAACCATGTACCTTATATGGACTATACATTGGACCACCAATCCACACCTGCCAAATACCCTAAGCCCTTGTCCTATATGGACAATGCAGTAAGCCACCAATCAGTGTGTGCCGAGTACACTAAGCCCCCACCCCTTCCCATTCCGCCCCTCAAAAGGCGTGCCCACCCCTGCACGTGCTGCTGTCCTCCCCTTGCCCGGGAGGTCCTTCTCCTCTAATAAAGCCTGTAGTCCTGGTTTTCGTCCTCTGTCTGATTTTTCAGAAACCATTTTACCTTCAACCAGAATGACTAAAATGAAAAAAAACAAAGAATACCAACAGTGGGTGAAGATGTGGCACAACGGGAACTCTCACCATTGCTAAGCTGAACATACTTATACTCCCTCATCCTACAATTCCACTCCTGGTTATGAACTCAAGAGAAATGAAATTAAATACATGAGAGTGCTTATATCCACCAATAGACATGTAAAAGAATGGTCACAGTAGCACTATTCATAATAGCCCCATACTGGAAACTCTTCCATACGGCCATCACCAGCAGAATGGTTAAATTGTGATATAGTCACACATGGAATGCTATACAACAATAAGAACATGTGAACTGCAACTACATGCAACAACTGAATGAATCATACAAACATCTGGTTGAGCAAAAGATGTTAGATGGTCCCTGACTGGGTAACTCAGCTGGTTAGAGCATCATCCCGATATGCCAAGGTTTTGGGTTCAATCCCTGGCCAGGCCACATAGAAAAATCAAACAATAAATGCATAAATAGGTGGAACAATAAATCCATGTTTCTCTCTTTCTCCCTCCCTTCTTTCTTCCTTCCCTCCCTCTCTCTCTCTAAAAATCAATTTAAAATTTTTAAAAATAAAGTTAGATGCAAGAGTGTACATTGTATGAAGTACAAAAGGAGGCAAAACTAAGTAACGCTATTAGAAGTTAGGATACTAGTCATCTTTGGTGGAGGGGAGAGGCAGTGATTAGAAGGGGGCAAGGCAATGTTTTGGGATATTGGTAATGTTCTGTTTCCTAATATAGGTATATTCAGTTTGTAAAAATTCATCAACTGTACTTATTCTATATGTACTTTTCTATGTATTAAATTTCAATAAAAAGTTTTCTTTAAAAATGAGGTATAGACCTCACCGGCATAGCTCAGTGGTTGAGCATCAACCTATGAACCAGGAGATCATGGTTCAATTCCCGGTCAGGGTATATGTCCAGGTTGTGGGCTCGATCCCCAGTGTAGGGCATGTAGGAGGCAGCTGATCAGTCTCTCATCACTGATGTTTCTATTTCTCTCTCCCTCTCCCTTCCTCTCTGAAATCAATAAAAACATATTTTTATTAATATATAAAAATGAGGTAAAGGGCCCTGATCACTGTGGCTCAGTTGGTTGGTTATCATCTGCGCACCAAATTGCTGGTTCGATTCCAGGTCAGGGCACATAGCTATGTGGTGAGTTTGATCCCTGGTAGGGGTCATGCAGAAGGCAGCTGATCAATGTTTCACTCTCACATTGATGTTTCTCTCTCTCTCCCTCTCCCTTCCTCTCTCTCTGAAAATCAATAAAATTATTCTAAAAAAAAAGAAAAGATGTAGGGTCATTAAAGTAGCCTGAGTACATGTGTACATGAAGGGCCATAAAGCTTACACTTCATAATAAATCTGCCTTTGATCCTGCTGAACACATACATATGTAAATAAAAAGCAGTTTATAATTAAGCCTAGAACTAAATAGATTTTTACACTGAAACTAAATTTTCCACCATGCAATATACACTGAATTTTCCAGGAATGTAACTACTGTGTAAATAAAGGAAAGACTGTTTTAGTTTTATGTAGAACTTAAAGATTTATTCACCGTTCTAGAAAACCATACATGGGTGGCATTGCCACATATCATGAGTCACCCACGCAATACACCTGTATCAGTCTCTATCTATGGGTCATGTTCACAGAGATAAGCTAGGTGTCCCTGCAAGCACCTGACGGCTACAGTTTCTAATGTGCTTTGAACATTTACAAATGTCTTCTGGGAATTTACATTTGGAAATACATATTAGCCCTCCTTTCATTTCTCCTTTATATTACAATTAAGATGGTGTAGACATGTTGGTAAATTCTATTGTCTGGGAATTTCATTTCAGGATGGAAAACGGGCCATAAAGTCTGGGAATGTTGAGAACCAGTTACAAACCATCAGCCTATCAAAAGAACTGCAAAAGAATTCTAATTCCTGAACTCGGTAGCTATTCTTTTATGCTACTTGTGTTAGCCAAATGTAATAAACTTATCTAAAATGTAATAAAATTTAAAAAAAAGAAAAAGAAAGAAAAGAAAAACCCAGCTGCCATTTTCAAGAGCAATTACCTGAATATATCTATCATAAACTAGATGTGGTAAGCAGAACAAGGGGAAAACAAGAGTTCGAACTACAAGATCTAACTGAGGCCTTTTCCAGTTAGACCCAATTTGGCATTCACAAGCAAAGGGCTCCATTATTTTTCTGTTCTCTTTCAAAAATAGCTCCACCTTCAAGATTACACAAATTAGCTCATTCTGCAGCAGGAGTCCTTACAGAGCAGCTCCTAGGAAGCACAGACAGGCTGTCTACTGTGGGAAACTAGTCATTTAAAAAAAATGAAAAACAAAAAAACATGTTTTTTACTTCTCAGTTTCACTGGGTTAGTGATAAAGGATATGTTCTATTGTTGGTAATAGCTTCTGCAATATATCTCCCTCATCAAGAACCATCAAACAAGTAAGGATCACAGAGGAGATACCAGACCAAGCAATTATGAAAGCAGAATAATGAGGGATGTTAAGACTCAGCTGCTTCAATAGCTTCAACATGGCCCACAGCATAAAAAAAAAATTCATCTAGCCTTGGCCGGTGTTCTCAATGGTTAGAGCACCGAACTTCGCACCAAAGGGTCTCGGGTTCAGTTCTGGTCAAGGGCACGTGCCTGAGTTGAGGGTTCGCTCCCCACCCCAGTCAGGGCTCAAGTAGGAAGCAAAAAATTGATAGACTCTCTTAATTGATGTCCCCCCCCCCCGCTTCCACTCTCTCTGAAAAGCAATGGGGAAAATATCCTCATGTGAGGATTAACAAAACAAACAACAACAAAAAGGAATTCATCTAGATATTTAACACAATCAGTTGCCAAGCTATGGATTAGCATCATTCAGTAAATTCCCAAGGGAATTCCCAGTAGCAAAAGTAGAAACAAAACATCCTCAACAACTTTGAAGAGTTCTATAACACAGATCTCTTTCTCAAATAATGTCACTTAAAGAAATGACAATTATAATTTTTTTTGGTAAAAAACTTTGAAGTCATCCTTGAATCATTTTCTTCTATCATACCTCAAATCCAATCCATTAAGCAAATTCTTTAATCTTGAAAATATACCCAAAATCTGAAGACTTCTCATCTCTCCACCTCTGCTATCCTGGGCCATGCCAACATCAGCTCCCACTACATCATCATAATACTCCTAACTGGATTCCCTGCTCCCACTCCTGCCCTTCTTTATAGGCTATTCTACACATAGCAGCCAGTGGACATTTTAAAATAGAAGTCATGCCCGGCCACCAGGGTTCAGTGGTTGAGCATCGACCTAAGAACCAGGAGGTCACGGCTGAATTCCCAGTCAGGGCATATGCTGAGTTGCAAGCTTGATCCCTAGTGTGGGGCATGCATGAGACAGCTGATTAATGATTCTCTCTCATCACTGATGTTTCTATTTCTCTCTCTCTCTCCCCCTCTCCCTTCCTCTCTGAAATCAATAAAATTATTTTTTTTAAAGTTACTTGAAAACATCTTTTAAAAAAAAAAGGAAATAAATAAAATAGAAGTCATTACCATGCCTCTTTTCTGGCTGAAACCCCCTATGGCTTCCCATCTCACTCAAGGTCAAAACCAGAGTCCTCTAATGGCCTACAAGATTTGGTCCCATTTACCTAATTTCCTCTTCCACTACTCTCCGCCTTGCTCACTTGGCTCCAGTCCACTGACTTCCTGGATGTTCCTGGAATCTACCAGTACTTGCTGTTTCCCTCTACTGACTTGCTTAAATGTGTGCTCCACAAGAACTGCTCACCACCTGAGGTCTTCTAGATGTCCTTATTCAAAACCCTAAAACTCCCTGCCCTGCTAATCCCCCTTTCCCACTTTAGTTTTCCCATCTTACATACCCTTATCACTGGCTCACTCATTTGCTGCCCACCCTGCCTCTGGAAGGTAACTCTCAGGAAAGCAGGAGAGTTTGTTTTCTAGGTGAAAGTTGTTTGTTTTTTAAATTTATCTTTATTGCTGAAAGTATTACAGATGTCCCCTTTGTTGTTGTTTTTTCCCATTGACCCCCTCCACCCCACCATACACCTCTCCCAAGCCTCTGATTTGTCTGTTTTATTGACTGCTCTCTCCTCGGTCACTGGTATATGATGTGCAATGTATCTGCCGACTAAATAAAATTACTATTAGATAGAGGAAGAGTTACAGAGACTTATCCAAACCCACATGGTGAGGTAAAGCCAAATAAGAGACCAAATTCTAAAGCCAAAGCATTTTGGACTCATGATTTTAAAGAGATTATAGCAATTTGCTGATATTTTTCCTCCAGATATAAGAATAGCGGGAAATTCTTGAATTAGCATCAAACAAAACAAAGCAAAACAAAACAGAGCATCATTCCAGTCATTTTTCTATAAAATCATCTCTTAAATGAACTCAAATAAGATGATGCGTCACCACACTGAGACATGGCATTCATTTATCAGCGAGGCTGCCTGAGAACTAAGTAAACATATCACTTGGCCTAAGTCCAAAGCATACCAAACTAATCTTATGCCAAATCTTAGTTTAAAAGAGCATTTCCCATTTCCAACCAAAGTTTTTATTTATCCAATGAGATTCCTCTTTCTCCATGGAGAGAAAAATCAACCCAGAAGATTAATGGGTGGAGTGTTCTCTCTCCCGAGAGCACGCCCGAACTTTTCCCTTCTCCATCCCCTTCCCTCACAGGCATGCATTTCCTAAACTCTGAGGAACCCCACAAGACATGCAACCAAGGAGCAATGGGCAACAGCAGCTCTTCCCAGACAAACCCCCTGAACCTGTCTCCAAGGCTCCCTTTTCTCTGACTTGTCAGTGAGTCAAAGCATCTCCACCTATGCTTGCCTATTGCTTCTTGCACCCTTTCTTGTTTCACTGTCCCAGCTTTGATAAATGTACTCTCAAAATAAAAAATGAAAATAAATATTAATGGGCAATGTTTAATAATATTACAGCTATTCCTGCCTGGCTGGATTGGCTCAGTTGGTTGAACATCCTCCTGTGCACCGAAAGTTGCTGGTTCAATTCCTGGTCAGGGCACATACCTGGGTTGCAGGTTTGATCTCTGGTCGGGGTGCGGACAGAAGGCAACTGATCAATGTTTCTCTCATATCGATGTGGTCGCCCCCCCCCCCCCCCCGCCCATGCATTACCTCAAATGAGGGTTTTTTTAAAAATTAAAAATAAAATCGTTATTTTATTTATAAGTGTTGTGTTTTTGTTTTTTGTGTATACTGTGTGTTTTTTAAGGAAAGATAAAGTTATCTATAATAAAAACAAAGCGATAATGATATTACATACAGTTAATGAATAATTCTCCCCATTAAAAGCAAGGGCATAAACAATTTATTGCACATTTTGGTGGCAGAGAGGAAATA